>NW_020705085.1:0-4208 GCF_002925995.2 Terrapene triunguis
ATAGTAATTGGTTGCTCTTGATGGACTATGAAAGTCTGCTTTAGATGGATTACAATTGTTTTAAAAATACTGCTTAATATGCAGTTATTGCCGCTATCCAAATGCTATGCTATAGATGACTAATGTGCAGATATTGTTATCCCCACTGCATGAACACAGTAATTTTGAGCTTCTGTTATGTCTCAGTATTGGTAAATATAGAAAAAACTGAGAGCTGCCTAGAACAATAAGGGCCTGTGCTGCTAAAACAAAGGCGATTGTAGCAAACAGTACGTAACACTTAGCTCTTCATCTTTAAAGCACTTAATAAGCATTAGCTGGTCCTCACACCAGCCACCTGAGGGAGGCTAAGTGCATGTGGACATTATAGGCGCTACAGCAGTTTTTCCGCTGACGTATGTAATCCACGTCCCTGAGTAACAGTAGCTAGGTTGACAGAAGAATTCTTCGGTTGATCTAGCCATGTCTATACCAGGGGTTAGGACGGCTTAACTATGGCACTTAGGGTTGTGAATTTTTCACACCCTTGAGCAATGTAGCTGATCAATCTAAATGTTAAATGTAGGCCAGGGTTAAGTATTATCTCTCCCATTTTAGAGATGTGGAAACTGAGAACCTGATGCTCCCCACTGCCCAGTGTCCTCTTTTACACCAGTGCAAACAGCTGTCCAACTCTGACACATCTGAATCCTCCACTCACTCCCCCCGTTGGTAGCACTGAATGTCCATGTTGCACTGGTCCAAACGAAAGACTGGGAAGAATCCAGCCCAGAGATGCAGGCAGGTTAACTGACTGGTCCAAGGTCACACAGCAAGTCCATGTTGGGAGTTACTGGCTCCCATTCCCAGGATCAAATCACTAGATCCCATCTCAGAAAGCATGGTGATGGGATGCCGTGTAAGTCCTTGGACAATGCTGTCTCGGCACATTGTGCAATTTGATATTAAAATATATATTGTCTGATTACGTCTCACTAATCGAGCCAACAGCACTGACAATACATCTAAGACTTAGGAAATGAATAATAGATATATTAACTTCTCAACCTTCATTCTCATTGGTGGTGAACTAGTCTAGGAATAAGCGAGATTGATTTACATCCAAGCATTAGTGATGAAGGTATACCCTCTGACCAATGACTTTCTGATGACGCTGGCAATGTTGATTGTCTTTTGTAGCATTTGACATTTAATTCTAATTCAGTTGGATATGTTATTTTTTGCTGGCTTTCTGCATTAAATATTTGCATTCCTCTATGGTGTAAAATAGCTGCCAAATTCTGTCCAGAGCTTGTGAGTGAAGTGCTTTCTGCAGTTGTAATGTGTAAAGACATTCTAGGGGGGCTTTGGGATAAAATATGGTACATTAATGTAAGCTCAGGACCAGAATCTGCTTTCGGATGTCCCGCTGGAAATCCAGTTTAACTCCATTGTGTCCATGGAGTTACTCCAGATTTCCACTGGCGTTCCTGAGATTAGAATTTAGCACTCTTGACTTCAGTGGGCTTTCATGTGATGAAAGAATTTGGGCCTGAGACATATTTTGACCCCGGGGAATAATCCTGTAAGGTTTCAGGTAAAATCCCAAGTGACCGTAGCAATGGACTGGGGGAGAGGCTCCAATGCCATGACCAGGGTTTCGGAGCTGGAAAGAGATGACTGAGGTGGTGCAGGAAATTTAGGGCCAATGGAGCGGACAGGGTTGGGGGTTTTTCCAGCTAAGGCTGGAAAGTTAATAACTGCTGAAAATCTCGTAGAATGTTCTGTGTTGCGGAGGCTGTTTGCAGGACACCCTTGGATGCAGTCACAAATGTCTGAATGTTAGAAGACTAACAATTGATGTTGTACCCATAGGCCTCCAGAATTGTTCTCTCGCTGTCTGGCTGAGCGGTGTTCTCGCTGCTTAGTGTGTGACTGGGTTTCCTTTACACTCGGATTCACCTTTGATCCCATTCTTTCGAGGAGAGATGAATGACTTCGACTTTGCACAAAGGAATAGGATCATGAGATGAACAGGCAAATGCAAATCCCTCCCACTTGCTTGCTGTCAGTTATATACAGCTCTGAAAGGATTTCCCCATCTCTTGGTATGCATGTCACAAAATCGGACAGTCCCCAACCTGTATCAACTCTTCAGGGCTGCTGTTTGGAGAGGAGCTACAAGGCCGTGCCAGGATTTTAGAGCATGAGAAGCTGTATTTCTAATATTCAGTTACCAACAATCCCAAATGGTAAGAGGCCTTGATCTACAGCTGCTGGACAGCAGCAAACCGCCTCTCCTGTTTCTCACCCTTTTGTATGCATTCCCCTGTCTTTAATCTGCCTCTGACCAGCCACTGGTCACAATAAACTACACCAGCTAAGGGTCAAAAACTACAAGAAATTCTAAGAAAACAAAATACATGATAAGGAATTGGTGAAAATGAAACTTTAGGGGAAGACTTTTCTCCTAGGACCCGCATTGTGAAAACTGTGGAGGTGGCTGAAATGCAGTGGGACTCCTAAGCCCTTGACAAATGCCAACGGAATGTTTTAATCAGAACTGGACATGAAAACAATGTTTATAGAAACATTTCCGTGAAATTATAAGAAAATCAGTGACAACAGATTTGTGCTTGTATTTAAACCTCTCTCTGCAGTATTCACAACCCAGACATTGCAAGAGGAGCTAAAGCGTAAGCAGCACTCCCAGAAAGTGAATCAATCCGTCCATGTTTTCGGTTCCAGCCTTTCCTCTTTCATTCGTTTTGAAAAAAGAAAATGACACTAGCACCTATAGGTGCCAAAATTGGAGCCCCGTTGTGCAGACAAACAGGAAGAGGCTGCAGACTCTTTGGGGCAGGGACTATCTAAAGATTTCGACCCTGACCCTGCGAAGACGTATGCACATGCTGAACTGTAAGCACTCGAGCACTCTTGTTGAACTCCGAGTTTAAAGGCAAGCCTGTGCGTAGGTCTTTGCAGGATCGAGGGTAAACTCTTCAGGATAGGGATGTAAATAGCATTTTAAAAAAGTAACCATTTAAATTATAAAAATTGTATCAGTTAAACATTAACTGTTAACGAGTTCACCACATAGGCACGGGAACTATGGGTCCAGGGGTGCTGCAGCACCCCCACATTTTGCCCGGTTTCCAAGCTGCCACCCCGTGCCCAGAGTCCCGGCTGCCACCCCGCTCCCAGACCCAGACAGGGGCCAGGGGGCCTAGGCTGGGGTCACAGCTGGGGGTGGGCGCGGGGCCAGCACATTAGGCATTTAAACATTAACTGAATACGTTACTGGTAAGACTGATGCTTATTGGTTAACCAGTTAACATTTTACATCCCTACTTCAGGGCAGGGAAAAGTCAGGTGTTAACTCTTTCAGTTTTGGTAAACTAATGCCCTGTTAGTGACACAGGTAAGGAAGTTTAGGCCCTAGTTTTCAAAATCTTGGCTAATCAAAGTTAGACTCTTCAGGCCATATTTAGGCACCTAAAATACACAGCCTTATTTCTAAAGTGCTGTCCACTCAACAGTTCCCATTGAAGTAAATGAAAGTTGAAGGACTTAGCTTTGAAATCTAAGGGCCTAATTCGGTTTTACACTGAGGCCAAATTGCACTGCTCCGAGTGTGTAAAAGGCCTTTAAAATGAGTATGTATGTAACGTGTGCCCACTTTGGGGCCCTTTTAAACTGCCAGAGCAGTGCAATGTGGCCTCAGTGTAAAGGAGATTAGGTCCAATGAGAAAAGACAAAGGGGAATAATGACAATCTCTTGAAGCAGCCTCCATGGTAGTTTCCTGATTTGGTAACTCATCCCTCAGTCGAGATTATGGTGTTCCCCAAATGATTCCTTAGACAAAATACTGGGGGCTTGTCCACACTTATAGTGCTGCTGTAGCGCTTAACGCTCAGCCGATCGGAAGGGAGTTGGGTTCAGATCCCCGAATGTGGAGTGGCGGAGATGGGCACCGTGAGGCACCCAGTGTGGTAACCTGCGATCCCGGCGAAGCTGGCAGGAGGCCTGGGGAGAGTTCTCTTCTCTTTTCTTTGTGAAAGGCAGGGCACGCTGGAATGGGTTTGCCCCGAGACAGGGCCGGCTCCAGGCACCAGCTTAACAAGCAGGTGATTGGGGCGGCCAAGGGAGAGGGGCGGCACCTGCGGCAATTCGGGGGCGGCAGGTCCCTCACTCCCTCTAGGAGCGAAGGACCTGCCGCCGAACTGCC
>NW_020705085.1:4308-8879 GCF_002925995.2 Terrapene triunguis
CACCTGCGGCAAGCCGGGGGCGGCAGAAATGCTGGAGCCGGCCCTGCCCGAGAGAAGGGCTCGAGCCTTGGACGGTGTCGCAGTTCTGGTGACGTATTCCACCACCCGAGATGTGGTAGCTGTGTTGATAGGAGAAGTCCCCCTGTCAACTTAGCACTGTCTATGCTGGGAGTTTCTCTTGTGGTTCCCCACTTTGTATTGACCACGCAAGTTGTGGGAAGCATAATTCTCTTCTAAATGGAGGCTAGTGACTCTGCCCTTCAAGCACACAGAAGAAACGGTGTCCAACAAGGCTTCCCTCCCACGTCCTAGAAAAAATACCAAGGCCTGAAATCTGCAAAGACTCATGCATGTGCTTAACTTGACATGCGTGAGCAGTGCCTGTGATTTGAATGGGACTTGTCTGCATGTGTAAGCACATGCCTGAGTGTGCTGGCTCAGGGCCCACCTGGGAGCTAATCCTAAGAATCGGCAGCTCTTCTCCAACACTACTGATTTTAAAATTCCATGTTCTCCCCCTCCCCCATTAGCCCTCTTCCTTGGAGGGAACCGAGTAGCACGTTTTCTCCCCTCCTCTCGTATCTGACGTGTGGTGGTTCCAGTCACCCCCATGATGGGTATTTTTATAATGTTGCTGTTATGTGGGAATATAACTTCTGAATTTAAGAATGATACAGCATCTGATCTTGCGTGTTTCCAGCTCAGTTCACAAGGACATACCAAGCTCCCTGAGGCAGTATTTATTTATTTATTTATTTTATTTATTTACTCCCTGAGGCAGTATTTACAATCCGGTTTTCTCCTGTTTCATGTTTATTATTGCCATATTCAATTAAGGGAGGTAAATATTGCTGATGTGGGTTGAGTGGCCTGTTTAGTGTGAATCATTCGAAGTGTATCCGCACTACAAGATGCACCCAGAAGGGAAGAAGAAACTGTCAGACTTCGTTAGCAGCCTCTCTTCACAACAAAACAGGACAGCTCGGAAGCAAAACTGGTCTTTGCCAAAAACTCTGTATCCCACAACCCAAGGTCAAATTACAAAAAATGCTGGGAAAGCCTTAAAGGCCCTATCCTGCTTACTGCAGCCTCCTCGCGAAGTCAGTGGAGTTCCAAAGTTAGGCGAGCCAGGCGTGGCCCAAAAGGTCTTTGTGCAAGGACACATGCAGTTCAGTGTTAATAACTCTCTGGTTATTGCCTTTCACCCCTGTGCTTCGGCCCAGGGACAGCGGCAGATTGTTTCCCCTCGAGCTGTTTTATTGTGCAAGGCACTAGAGCTTGAAGGGTGAGTTTGCGCCTCACTTCTGACAGTCTCGTTTCTATGAACAATAGGAAAGTGGAGTTATTCCTCTCTGCTCTCCTAAGTACTCGCCGGAGTGGAGAATGCGCTGCAGAGGGATATGGGGATGCTGGCGTTTGGGAATGATTGTGCTATAATGGCTGTCATTTGATTTCAAAGCAGTTCAGTAAAATTGAGGGAGAAATTTTCAGCCCTTACAATTGGTTCTGGCAGCAGTATGTGAGAGCTAAATTCTGCTCTCAATTGCACAGAGAAATGCCAAGGAAATCATTTGGGTTACAGCAGCTTTACAGGGGTGTGGCTGAGTAGATATGACCTTGAAAGACTAGTGACTGACTTTCCAGATGCAGAATACGGTTTAATCTAGCAACGTTTTTATACTATGCTCCTCATCCCCATGGCATCTGACTGCTTGAGTGTGCCCGGCCATCGACAAGGGAATACAGGACATGCACAGTATGTTAAAGACTCTTTGGTATTTAAAACATTCTTGGTGGTTCTTCTGACATACACGTTTTCATAGATTTTATTTTCCTTTGTCCAGTTTTAACCCCTGTATGAACTAGACTTGTTTGGCTGCTCCGCTTTTGTAACTGATTCCTACAGTTTCCATTTGCTCTAAAGAGTTATTCTCTGGAGTATCATTTTTATGGTAATTGGGTATCTGATAGCCACATAAGTAATCGGGGGGAGGGGGAGGAAACAATTCCAGTGTATTTTATTGTGGGGTTATCTTTTAATAAGATTCATCTTTGTAATTATTTCTAGGTTTTTGCCAAATGTAACTACATTTCTGCAAACCAGGAGATCTAAAACTGTTCAGTGAAGGGATGAGATTCAGTACAACCAGGATGAAAGCTGTTGCTTTTTAAAACCCTTGCTTGTGTTTTGACATTTTGTGCTGTTAGACAAGACCATGTTATTTCACGCTTGTCTCTTGGAGCGGTTTGCTTAGTTTGTCAGTGATGGAGCTTGTGTCCTAAAACTGCTCTTTTCAGATGTTTGCAGGTGACATTCAGGTGACATTCTACTCAGAACTGAAAGGTACTGTTACCCCTGTACCTCAACAAGCATGAGCTTGGGTGGAGATCAGACTGTGTGTCAGCGCCTTGCCACACCAGTCTGTCCACCTCACCAGCAAGCTCTTCGTGACTCTGCCCGTCTTTACCTTGCCTTGCAGGTAACAATCAGTGACACCTCCCCAGAGACATCTCCCTGCAGTCCCTCTTCCTGGATACTCCGAAATTATCAAATTCACTGCCTCCAAAGAGACAGTGCACACACCAATCAGCAGGTTTAACTTGAGGATTCAGACTTATCTTGGTGCTGTTATACTGAGCTGGCTTTGTAATAAAACAAGAAAAAGTTTATTAATAAAGAATACAGATTTAAGTGATACCAGGCAAGAATAAAAGCGAGAGATGGTTACAAAGAAAACAAAACTTGCTTTCAAGTGACTATAACTTAATTTTAGCAAGTTAAAGTCTTTGCCTAAGCAGTTTTCCTTACTTACTTCAGGTTACCAGCATCTCTAGTCCTCCAGGCCAGAAGATCCAACTTTCACAGAATTATAGGGTGCTGTCCCCTTTGTTCCTTAACGAGGATGTCTGTTTGCTCCCCTTATATTTCCCAAAGTCCATTGTCTTTGCCTCAAGAGCCAGGATGATTTCCTGGGAGTGCAGACTGTCCCCCAGTGTGTTCACTAAGCTGGCCCTTGTTAGTTTGATTGCTTTTTTTACCTTATATGTAAATGTACTTTCCTTGTCCTCTGGCTTAGCAAGTTTGACCCAAACAGGCACATCATAAAATAAAAAAATAAATAAATTAATGGAGATATCCCATCTCCTAGAACTGGAAGGGATCTTGAAAGGTCATCGAGTCCAGCCCCTTGCCTTCACTAGCAGGACCAAGTACTGATTTTACCCCAGATCCATAAGTGGCCCCCTCATGGATTGAACTCACAACCCTAGGTTTAGCAGGACAATGCTCAAACCACTGAGCTATCCCTCCCCCCATCAACATTCCTTTGTCTAAGGCAGGCTTATTTATCAACTCTTTCCACAGTATATTTTAAGAACATATTTCTAGCGCACATGCATAACTCTTTACACCCTATCCGTACATACATCACATAATGATATCAATTTCCAGAGCTTTACGAACTTTCGTAAAAGACCTTACTCAATGCTTTTCTATAGTACAATAATATCATATACAATCGGTTGATTCAGTTGCTTATTTTTTGGCATTCAAATCCCCTGCTCTCCCTCTGAGGTGTCTGGACCCTGACTGTCACAACTAGTAGGAAACTGGGAAAGTCAGTGGGGTTCTGCAAGGCATGACTTGTTCAAAAAGGGGTGAAATGTATCTGTTGGAAAGGACACACTCAAGGTTATTTACATTTTTTCTTGGAATTTTGAAACTGAAATTTATTTCCTTACTCAGATTTGTTTTACCCTATTGTGGGCCTGGTCTGATGCCCATTACATCTGGTCCTGAATGCATATTATTGCATAGCTGCTTATGATGGAATAGATTCTGGAATGTATTTGGTAGATGCTAGTGGCATAGATTCTCATGTAATCACATGCATGCAGGATCTGGGCCTTTAAGAAAGACACCAAATATTGCAAAACTTGCCATAAAATTGTGAGTTGGTAACATGGTTCTTGGGGGGTGGGGGAGAGCATTACCATAGCAACAAATATGATTCTTCATGCAACAACATGAGAACATAATGGGCCAAATTTGTCCCTGATGTAATTCCACTAGCTTTGGTGCACTTTGTCCAAGGATGAATTTTGTCCAATAATCCTAATTATAAAAGTTGACCTTCTAAATAGTAACTGTAAAGTGTGCAGGCATAAAGGGTTACGCCTGTCTGGGTTAAGAAAAAGATCTATACACAACTCAGCAACTGTTTTCTGTTCTATTTCCATTGAAGGTTTAGGGCACTGTTATCAACAACAACAAAATACCTTGGGAGACTGCTGCAAATTTATAATAAATGTTATGGATTTGATGATATTACACTATCATTATATGATGCATGTAGCAGTGCCACGGTTAAATACGTTATTATGCTGTCATATATACCTCATGCTTGCCTCCATCTATGCACATGCCGCTTTCAGCATGCAAACAATAAAATTTACATGTGAAAAACCCATTTGTGCTCTATTTTATTCTACAAAATGGGGTCTTGCATTTAAATTCCTTCATTTTCATGGGCAAGTGATGATATGCAAGAGCAGGCATGTGCAGGTGATTA
>NW_020705086.1:0-1147 GCF_002925995.2 Terrapene triunguis
AACAGTTACCATCAACGTGAGGAGAATTGTCACTGAACTACATGTCCTAGAATTCCTGTGTAATCTGTGTTTAATGTTGTAAAATGAAAAAGTCATAAATGGTTGCTCTTGATGGACTATGAAAGTCTGCTTTAGATGGTTACAACTGTTTTAAAAATACTGCTTAATATGCAATTATTTCCTAGCAAGCAATGACTCTGTGTTTTGTAATCATATTTGGAGATAGTCCCTTATTGTTCCCTGTCAGGACGATTTGGCCTGCACGCCAGAGCGAAGTGTTGGAGTCAGCTCAGAATGTTCAGGAATGAAAATCCGCTGAGCTGAAACTTTGCATGTGTGGTAAATATAAAATTGCTCTTCAGAAGGGGAATGTACCCAAACCATGGCCAACCTTCAACCTGATGTGCAAACCAAGGCTGTCCCACAACATGCACATGCAATTTCCTGCCAACATTTACATGCAGCTATCTTAACTATGCATGCACATCAGGTAGTTGCACCTGCCAAATGACCAATTTGGTGCATACTGGTTTGCATGTGGAATTGTGCTAATTGCCTGCACAAATAAGCACACAACTGTGTGCACACAATGAAATTCATCCCTTATGCAGAGGGCCAACACAAAACTTATGTACCACTTCAGTCACACTTAGGGCCTGTTAGGTGCACACAATAGATGACTATGTTTTTGTGAAAATCTGACCCTATAATATTAGGGTCCAGCATTGTGGATATATACGCTTTGTCTCAGGTCCTAACGGGGTTTAGAGCTGCTGCTGCTGCTTCTTTCATATGGCGATAGTGGAACAGTGAAAGCAACGGCGTAAATACAGTTGGATCTTAAGGTCTCTTATCCAGCTCAGAGTCAAGGGGTAGCCATGTGAATGGCTGTGACACCTCCAGGATGTGCACAGATTGGGCAGTCATTCATGATGTGTCCGATAGTTTGCACTACACCACAGTCGCAGTTCGGCGATTTCCTCACTTTCCATCTATGGAGTAAGTATGCACATCTTCCATGCCGGGTGCGGATACGGTTTGGAGCTGTCCATATGCGCTGTGGGGAGGAGAAGCCCGGCACTTGCACAGTTGGGTCGTCGATTAGATTTTTGTTTGGTACATCAGCAGCTGCCCAGGCTTCAGACCA
>NW_020705087.1:0-2747 GCF_002925995.2 Terrapene triunguis
ATTAGAGCTGTTTGCATTACAGAAGACTTCCTAGCAGCTAGTTGCCTACATTCCAGAAAGGTCGCTCTGTGTTGGCGATATTGAAATATCGATGTAGTATTAGGATTGGCACAAAAATGGTAAAACTACCTTGCTAATTGATCAAAAATATTCTAAAAGTGTCAAGTTACTTTGTGTGCTGTTGAAACTGATAAGAAGAACGCAGGACAATGTGGCATACAGCAGAATGGGTGATGTTTGTACCCTGGGGAAAACAGGCTTCTGTAAGATAGCAGTTATTGGTTATGCCCTTGTATGTTTCATAACAAGACCTTCCATTAACCTCCTGCTGATATCCTCAAAATGATTTTTATGAATTTCACAGACTAACGTGCTTTTTAGAATTGAAGGTTCCTTCCTCTTTATTTGACTCTTATTAACTGAAGTCTGGGATGCCAGATTTGTAATTGCCAAATACTTCTGGGCTGATCCAAACTTGAGGAGTTGGGGTCACCATGACCAGCAATTTGCCTTTTCTACCTAAAGGATAAATAACTAGGTTATTTCTGACTCTGATATAAAATGAATTTTAGAAAAAATTGGCACTGGAGGATAAATGCTGCCTTTGCAGGAGGCAGAATCAGATACTGTTTCTTCCAAATCTTTTGCTATGTGTTCTTTACAGCCAGCTGTGTTTAGTTTTACATTACACTTGGTAATACATTTATCACACAGATAATAAGGGATGGGAGGTGGTGAAGCTAGAGAAAACAACTGCTGTGATTCTGGTTACAGAAGCCGCAAGAAGGGCTACAGGAATGATTTGAGGACTGGAAAGCAGGCCTTACAATGAGAAACGGAAGGAGCTCAATTTGTTTAGCTTAACAAAAAGGTTAAGGAGTGACTTGATCAAGTTACATAAGTACTGGCATGTTGTCAAGGGGGGCACCACTCACTGCTTGTCTGGCGCCTCCTCCCGGTCACTCTGGGGATTAGCTCTCGAGGTCGATGCCCCTTCCCGCGGTTGCACACTTTGTCTGTCTCTCTCTCGTCCTTGGAACCGCAGCATTGTCTTCGTGACTCAGCCTTCTGGCTAGGTCACTCAGCGTTTTCCCCCCTTCCGGGGTACAGTCCTTCAATTCTCTCTCACTCCCAGTGACCCAGGCAGTCTTCCCATTCACTGTCCCACCGGTGCCACTTCTTCGGTGGCTGGTAGGGGAACCCGAGTCCACCCACTACTCTGGTTACAGTCCAGGGACCCTCAACCCAGCAGCTCTGAGCTTTCCTCTCCCAGCCCTCACTGCTCCTTCCCTGGATTGTTTCCTACAACTCCTGGTTCCTCTCCTTGCTCTGGGTGTACCAGCTCCAAATCCTCCACCCTCTTCCCAGGGAGTGACTGCCCTATCCCAGAAGCAGCTGCCCCTGTCTGTTGCCAGCTTCCTGGCTTAATAGGCTCTGCCTCCTCCTGCACAGCTGAGCCTGCTGCAATCAATTCCCTGCTCCCTGGCTCTTCCTTAGGCTGCAGCCTGTGGAGTTAATAAGGCCACTTGGCCAACTTAACCCTTCCAGTCATGTGTGGGGTGGACATCCCATCACACACACGGACAACGTATCAGATACTAAATGGGTTTTTAATCTAGCAGACAAAGGCATAACAAGACCCATTGGTTGGAAACTGAAGCCAGACAACGTCAAACTACAAATAACGTGCACGTTATTTCAGACAGTGAGGTTAACTAACTGTTGAAAAAAGTTACCAGTGGGTGGATGGTGGATTCTCCATCACTTAAGGTCTGTGAAACAAGTTTGATGTTCATCTAAAAGAGTGTCCTAGTTTCACCACAAGTTACTGTTTTTGATGCATGAATCACTGGGTGAAATTCTATGGCCTGTATTATGCAGCAGGTCAGAGTCAATGATCATAACTGTCTCTTCTGACCTTAAAATGTATGAGTCTGAGAGGAGCTTGAGCTGTGTCTGATTTTCATCAGAAGGCCAAGACGGAATTAATTCCACTTAACTTACTACAGTCAACTTATTGCTTTTTATAGTGTATGGAGCTGTGACTATTTTTAAATGTCAGAAACTTTACTGCATATCATTCGGTGCAGCACTGACGTGCTTGAGCTTTTATATATGCATGTGCTGTTGGATAATCACGGAGTCAGCCCATCAGTGCCGTTCTTTCAAATGTGTTTGTTCCATCTCTCTGTAACAGAAGACACTAGCGTTTGTCTTCCGTTCCTCAAAACTGTGACTAGCCAGACAATAGAATCGGTGAGGTCAGACCTGAGGCACTCGCTGAAACAGATCTTTACTGTTCGTTGGAAATACTCGTTAAAAATCCATGAGGATTTTATGGATTTGATATTATTACACTATCATTATATGATGCGTGTAGCACTGCCATGGTTAAATACGTTATTATACTGTCATATATACCTCATGCTTGCCTCCATCTAGGCACATGCCGCTTTCAGCATGCAAACAATAAAATTTACATGTGAAAAACCCATTTGTGCTCTATTTTACTCTACAAAATGGGGTCTTGCATTTAAATTCCTTCATTTTCATGGGCAAGTGATGATCTGCAAGAGCAGGCATGTGCAGCTGATTACATGGGCATTGTGGAAATTTGGCCCTCAGTATGTGGGCCAGTTCCTTAGCTGATGTAAATCGGCATAACTCTATTGAAGTGCTTGGAGCTACAGTGATTGAGAGCAGTGGAGGATCTCTACAAATGCACAAGGTAACACAAAGGCTGTGCC
>NW_020705088.1:0-1069 GCF_002925995.2 Terrapene triunguis
ATAGTAATTGGTTGCTCTTGATGGACTATGAAAGTCTGCTTTAGATGATTACAACTGTTTTAAAAATACTGCTTAATATGCAATTATTTCCTAGCAAGCAATGACTGTGTTTTGTAATCATATTTGGAGATAGTCCCTTAGGGGGCAGCCTCATATTGTTCCCAGTCAGGACGATTTGGCCTGCACGCCAGAGCGAAGTGTTGGAGTCAGCTCAGAATGTTCAGGAATGAAAATCCGCTGAGCTGAAACTTTGCATGTGTGGTAAATATAAAATTGCTCTTCAGAAGGGGAATGTACCCAAACCATGGCCAACCTTCAACCTGATGTGCAAACCAAGGCAGTCCCACAACATGCACATGCAATTTCCTGCCAACATTTACATGCAGCTATTCTAACTGTGCATGCACATCAGGTAGTTGCACCTGCCAAATGACCAATTTGGTGCATACTGGTTTGCATGTGGAATTGTGCTAATTGCCTGCACAAATAAGCACACAACTGTGTGCACGCAATGAAATTCATCCCTTATGCAGAGGGCCAACACAAAACTTGTGTACCACTTCAGTCACACTTAGGGCCTGTTAGGTGCACACAATAGATGACTATGTTTTTGTGAAAATCTGACCCTATAATATTAGGGTCCAGCATTGTGGATATATACGCTTTGACTCAGGTCCTAACGGGGTTTAGAGCTGCTGCTGCTGCTTCTTTCATATGGCGATAGTGGAACAGTGAAAGCAACGGCGTAAATACAGTTGGATCTTAAGGTCTCTTATCCAGCTCAGAGTCGAGGGGTAGCCATGTGAATGGCTGTGACACCTCCAGGATGTGCACAGATTGGGCAGTCATTCATGATGTGTCCGATAGTTTGCACTACACCACAGTCGCAGTTCGGCGATTTCCTCACTTTCCATCTATGGAGTAAGTATGCACATCTTCCATGCCGGGTGCGGATACGGTTTGGAGCTGTCCATATGCGCTGTGGGGAGGAGAAGCCCGGCACTTGCACAGTTGGGTCGTCAATTAGATTTTTGTTTGGTACATCAGCAGCTGCCCAGGCTTCAGACCA
>NW_020705089.1:0-5010 GCF_002925995.2 Terrapene triunguis
TTCATAATATAATATTCAAGCACTGTACAAACTTAGGGACTGATCCTGCGAACATTAACTACCAAGAGTAGTGCTTAGTACAGTACAGTAGTGCTGAAAGCTCCAACTGAGATGTGCGTGCCATCATGCTAGACAGCGCAAAGACACGTAGGAAGACAGTCCCCGCCCCAAAGAGCTTGTTGAGACTAGAATAAAAGCTGTATTTTAAAACTGAAGTGTAGACAGGGCAAGTTAAAACATTTTAGCTATCATGTTTTAAAAATACACTTTTTAATCCTAGTCAAGACAAACCCAAAGAGTTTATAATCTAATTGCGAACAGGGGCTGCTAACAGGGAGTTTCGCAAGGGAGTTTGGAAGGGGAGTGGGAAGGGGCGAGGGTCCCTTGCCGGTTCTATCTGTTTTCCCTTTATTCCCCTTAAAACTTTAAACTTCTTGCTTAAACAACCCTTTCAGCGGACAGGGGGCTGCAGACGGGAGTTTGACAGAGGGAGGCTTACGATGGTTAGGAAGACCCGCAACACCTGTGCCAGCACTGCTTCTGTCTCCTCCACCTGCGCCTGTAGCCAGACAGAGCGCCTGAGCATGGATGCTTCTACCCAGATACTGGTGTGGTTTTGCAGAGACTGTAACTTGCAATTTCCACTTACTGATATCCAGGCTGGGGGGACCATCCAATGTGAAAGGTGCCTGCTGGTGGAATCTCTCAGGCAGCAGGTGGGAGAGCTACAGGAGGAGGTGGCTAGGTTGAGAAGCATCCGAATCCACGAGCAATTCCTGGACAGTGTCCATGTGGAGACAGCTGAGGCAGCTGTCCCAGGACACAGGACTGCTGATACACCACTGGTGGAGGAGGAGATGGCTCAGGGTGGACACTGGCAGCTGGTTACTTCTGGCAGCAGGCAGTGCTCCACCCCTGCTCCGAACCCTCCCGCTGTGGTAATAGGTAACCGTTATGCTCTTCTTGATACAGGAAAGAAGGCATTACCCCCTACAGTAAAGGAGGAGAAGCCTCGTACCCCTAAGGCTGGGAGGTCTGCTGCCACCACTGCGAATAGGAAACGTAGGGTAGTGGTGGTCGGAGACTCTCTGCTGAGGGGGACGGAGGCGCCCATCTGTCGCCCTGACATTTCATCTCGGGAGGTATGCTGCCTGCCGGGAGCCCGTATCCGAGACGTTACGGAGGCATTGTCGAGGATTATCCAGCCCTCTGACTACTACCCCATGCTACTCATCCATGTGGGCACAAATGATACTGCGCGGTGTGACACTGAGCGGATCAAGAGTGACTACAGGGCTCTGGGAGTACGGGTGAAGGAGTTTGGAGCGCAGGTGGTATTCTCTTCGATTCTTCCTGTCAAAGGTAGGGGCCCGGGCAGAGACAGATGCATCATGGAGGTGAATGCCTGGCTGCGAAGATGGTGTCACCAGGAGGGCTTTGGCTTCCTAGACCACGGGATGCTATTTGAGGAAGGACTGCTAGGCAGAGATGGTGTTCACCTTTCAAGGAGGGGAAAGACCCTATTTGGACACAGACTGGCTAACCTAGTGAGGAGGGCTTTAAACTAGGTTCGACGGGGACAGGTGAGCAAAGCCCGCAGGTAAGTGGGGAACATGGAGACCTGGGAGATGGGTCGGAGACGAGAGGGAGTGTGGGCTATATTGGCAGAGAGAAAGGAGGGTCAGGACAAAACCGGGAGGAAAGATCAAACCAGTATCTTAGATGCCTATATACAAATGCGAGAAGTATGGGTAATAAGCAGGAAGAACTGGAAGTGCTAATAAATAAATACAACTATGACATTGTTGGCATCACTGAAACTTGGTGGGATAATACACATGATTGGAATGTTGGTGTGGATGGGTACAGCTTGCTCAGGAAGGATAGACAGGGGAAAAAGGGAGGAGGTGTTGCCTTATATATTAAAAATGTACACACTTGGACTGAGGTAGAGATGGACATAGGAGACGGAAGTGTTGAGAGTCTCTGGGTTAGGCTAAAAGGGGTAAAAAACAAGGGTGATGTCATGCTAGGAGTCTACTACAGGCCACCTAACCAGGTGGAAGAGGTGGATGAGGCTTTTTTTAAACAACTAACAAAATCATCCAAAGCCCAAGATTTGGTGGTGATGGGGGACTTCAACTATCCGGATATATGTTGGGAAAATAACACAGCGGGGCACAGACTATCCAACAAATTCTTGGACTGCATTGCAGACAACTTTTTATTTCAGAAGGTTGAAAAAGCTACTGGGGGGAAGCTGTTCTGGACTTGATTTTAACAAATAGGGAGGAACTCGTTGAGAATTTGAAAGTAGAAGGCAGCTTGGGTGAAAGTGATCATGAAATCATAGAGTTTGCAATTCTAAGGAAGGGTAGAAGGGAGAACAGCAAAATAGAGACAATGGATTTCAGGAAGGCGGATTTTGGTAAGCTCAGAGAGCTGATAGGTAAGGTCCCATGGGAATCAAGACTGAGGGGAAAAACAACTGAGGAGAGTTGGCAGTTTTTCAAAGGGACACTATTAAGGGCCCAAAAGCAAGCTATTCCGCTGGTTAGGAAAGATAGAAAATGTGGCAAAAGACCACCTTGGCTTAACCACGAGATCTTGCATGATCTAAAAAATAAAAAGGAGTCATATAAAAAATGGAAACTAGGACAGATTACAAAGGATGAATATAGGCAAACAACACAGGAATGCAGGGGCAAGATTAGAAAGGCAAAGGCACAAAATGAGCTCAAACTAGCTAAGGGAATAAAGGGGAACAAGAAGACTTTTTATCAATACATTAGAAGCAAGAGGAAGACCAAAGACAGGGTAGGCCCACTGCTTAGTGAAGAGGGAGAAACAGTAACAGGAAACTTGGAAATGGCAGAGATGCTTAATGACTTCTTTGTTTCGGTCTTCACCGAGAAGTCTGAAGGAATGCCTAACCTAGTGAATGCTAATGGGAAGGGGGTAGGTTTAGCAGATAAAATAAAAAAAGAACAAGTTAAAAATCACTTAGAAAAGTTAGATGCCTGCAAGTCACCAGGGCCTGATGAAATGCATCCTAGAATACTCAAGGAGCTAATAGAGGAGGTATCTGAGCCTCTAGCTATTATCTTTGGAAAATCATGGGAGACGGGAGAGATTCCAGAAGACTGGAAAAGGGCAAATATAGTGCCCATCTATAAAAAGGGAAATAAAAACAACCCAGGAAACTACAGACCAGTTAGTTTAACTTCTGTGCCAGGGAAGATAATGGAGCAAGTAATTAAGGAAATCATCTGCAAACACTTGGAAGGTGGTAAGGTGATAGGGAACAGCCAGCATGGATTTGTAAAGAACAAATCATGTCAAACCAATCTGATAGCTTTCTTCGATAGGATAACGAGTCTTGTGGATAAGGGAGAAGCTGTGGATGTGGTATACCTAGACTTTAGTAAGGCATTTGATACGGTCTCGCATGATATTCTTATTGACAAACTAGGCAAATACAATTTAGATGGGGCTACTATAAGGTGGGTGCATAACTGGCTGGATAACCGTACTCAGAGAGTTGTTATTAATGGTTCCCAATCCTGCTGGAAAGGCATAACGAGTGGGGTTCCGCAGGGGTCTGTTTTGGGACCGGCTCTGTTCAATATCTTCATTAACGACTTAGATATTGGTATAGAAAGTACGATTATTAAGTTTGCGGATGATACCAAACTGGGAGGGATTGCAACTGCTTTGGAGGACAGGGTCATAATTCAAAATGATCTGGACAAATTGGAGAAATGGTCTGAGTTAAACAGGATGAAGTTTAACAAAGACAAATGCAAAGTGCTCCACTTAGGAAGAAAAAATCAGTTTCACACATACAAAATGGGAAGAGACTGTCTAGGAAGGAGTACGGCAGAAAGGGATCTAGGGGTTATAGTGGACCACAAGCTAAATATGAGTCAACAGTGTGATGCTGTTGCAAAAAAAGCAAACGTGATTCTGGGATGTATTAACAGGTGTGTTGTGAGCAAGACACGAGAAGTTATTCTTCCGCTCTACTCTGCTCTGGTTAGGCCTCAGCTGGAGTATTGTGTCCAGTTCTGGGCACCGCATTTCAAGAAAGATGTGGAGAAATTGGAAAGGGTCCAGAGAAGAGCAACAAGAATGATTAAAGGTCTTGAGAACATGACCTATGAAGGAAGGCTGAAAGAATTGGGTTTGTTTAGTTTGGAAAAGAGAAGACTGAGAGGGGACATGATAGCAGTTTTCAGGTATCTAAAAGAGTGTCATAAGGAGGAGGGAGAAAACTTGTTCACCTTAGCCTCTGAGGATAGAACAAGAAGCAATGGGCTTAAACTGCAGCAAGGGAGGTCTAGGTTGGGCATTAGGAAAAAGTTCCTAACTGTCAGGGTGGTTAAACACTGGAATAAATTGCCTAGGGAGGTTGTGGAATCTCCATCTCTGGAGATATTTAAGAGTAGGTTAGATAAATGTCTATCAGGGATGGTCTAGACAGTATTTGGTCCTGCCATGCGGGCAGGGGACTGGACTGGATGACCTCTCGAGGTCCCTTCCAGTCCTAGAATCTATGAATCTATGAATCTAATCAGAAACATGATGCAATAAGTGTAATAAACAATAAGTGAAGTAGGATAGGATAAACAATAGGAGAAAGAGAAGATGAGGATAACAATAATAAATCATAGGGTTATAAAGTTTAGCTTTGGGTAGAATTTGAGGTTTTTAAATCATTTGAAATTTAAAAAAATAATAATAAAATCAGCTATCCTTACACAATCGAACATTTTTTTGTAGGTATCACAGCAGAAATGGTTTGAAGGAGAGACTTGAATGAGGAAAAGGTAGTGGCAACACTGGGCTCAGGGAGGGTGTTCCATTGATAAGCAAAGCAGAGAGATATTTGTGGGAGCAGCTTCGCTGAGGTCCCTGAGGTCACTCAAAGTAATAAGAACAATGCTCAGTAGTAAGTGGGATCAAACCCTAATCTTCACCATGATACTTGTTTCTTAATTGTATTGATTT
>NW_020705090.1:0-3155 GCF_002925995.2 Terrapene triunguis
AATTTCATTGCAATAATTCTGATAATATAAATCAAGATTTCATGCTGAGGGATGATGCTTCTGGTATGGTACAAGAGTGTTGGCTCTACAGGCTACGTCTTCTGCAGTTCTGAGCACGTCTTGGAAGCTGCTGAGAGTTCCTATCTCCTAATGGGTAGTGACAACACTCAGCATGCTGTAGGAGGTGCTTACCACCTTTCAGGATAGGGTCCTAAATGAATGATATGGGTAAGAGAATTGTATTGGAAAGCTGAGCCGTTCAGGCACGTGAACTGCATATTTGGAAATTACAGGGAGTTTTCCTGTATTTTATGAGTTGGAAGGGTGGGCTTGGCCACCAATGAGGGAGCCAGAGGGCAATAATTATTTCTTATCAGACAGCTTTATACTTCCCTTAAATATAGGATGTGAAAAGAAATACATTCAATTTATAATATTGAGGTACATCCTTTTTAGGTTCTTGCTTTGGGGGTTTTTTTAGAGACAGTTATTTAAAGACTAACAACATAAGTGCTCAGGCAATTATGAAGAAACTTATCTTAGTCTGTTTTTTTCTTTTTAAAAATATTCATTTTTGTGGTGGCTGAGTTTGTTTTTACACAGCAAACTAAGTTGTATTAAGGGGAGATATAGATGATTAATGTACTGAATAAATATAGTACAGACAGTACTATATCTAGGATATCTAGTAAATAGGTCTTTTTATGCTAAACAAATTAAAAAGTAATTAAATAGAAAAAAGGCCATACCTGGTGCTGATATCCTTCCATGAAGAGCAGTTTCATTGGGCAGGAGATCTTTTGAGTTGGAAGTGAATGGCGATTGTCTAAATGTATCTTCAGAAAAGAAAGGGCTGAGGGGGAAAAAGATTTCTTTTAGTAAACAAAACACTGCCTAGCTAAAGTAGTAAGTGTGACACCTAATCCTAATACTTTTATAATTCATGTTCAATTAAGTTTTTTTGGTGTGCAAGACTCCTACTGAAACAGATGCAGTATGTGATGCTGCGTACAGTGATCTTACTTCAGTGGCACCCCTACATCAAATTTCCTATCAAAGTGAAATCTGTGTCTCTAAAATGCTTCAGGATAATTTAGTGACAACCCAACATCAAGCTATGTATCAGTAACTAAGAATTGATTTATTTTTTTTTAATTTGTATTCTTCTGTCCAATCTGAACTTTTTTGTGGGCCGGGAGGAAGGAGCAGGATTGTTTTGATTACATCTCTTAATGAGAGCATTTAACTATCTAACCAGTTAAGATAATTAGGAATGGAGTTCTAAATAAGTCATGAAATACCCTGTCTGGTTCTCTTTTGACGTGGTATTCTGCATCTCAGCTAAAGTTTAGTTGGCTTTCCTTGTATAATTCCCTATCCTGGACAGTATTATAAAATAATCAAATGTAGGAGCAGGAAAAAATTGTTATAACTGACCAAAACGGTGCCTTCTCAAAGACTGCAGAATACAAACACTATTTTGAATTGACTTATATCTGACTTTGAAAATATACTTTCTTTATTAACTGTAATAGTTAATAAGAAGTTAGTTTTGATACTGATCGTCATATGTCATAGAGCAGTTTTGTTTTGCATTCAACTAAAGACATGAACAGAAACAAGACTTGCCTACAATACATTACACCAAAATTAAAATAGAAAAGAATAGTCTATTTGTTGGAAAGTCATTCTTTTCCCCTTGCATGTTAAATATGATTTCACCCAGAACAAAATGAAAATTACATTTAAACCTGATATCTGCTAAATTGAGAATGTATAATAGATAGGGACAACTGTATTTTAAAAGGCATCATGAGGCAGGATGGAGGAAGTGATTGTTTCCAGAATAGGATTAACCACATCTGCATTCTACCATCACAAGTAATTAGTAATTATGTACAGAACAAACCCACCATACTTTGGGAGGGGGGGAGTTTGGGGATAGCTAAACATTTTCATACAGTTGATTTGGCCAACTTAAAAAAAATTGATTAAATAGAAATTGTAAAGAAACACATTGCTTCTGTAAAGAACTGGGAACCTTTACAGGCCAAGGAACAAAGTATTGGGTTTTATGAAGTGTTACACTGCGAGGAGTCCAGACTCAGAGCATATGCGCCAGCAGCATGCCCAAGCAAGTTAATCCTGCTAGTCTGGATACAATAATTGTCAGTCTGAAGACTGACACAGACATACATCTCCTGTCATAATCTTCTCCTATAGAGAGAGGACAATGTGATTTCTACTGATGTGGTCTGAGTGAGAGGCTTGCATTCACAATGAAAGGTTATTTGCCATTGGGAAGTTAACTGATAATTACAGTTAAACTGATCTAGTAAACCTTTCTCTACTTTCCCCATTCACTCTCTTTACTCTCCTTATTGTACTACGTGGACATTATCCAGACAGAAGTCAAAGAAATCTAGTACTCACAGCTGCCAAATTTTGAGCTGCTCCACATCACATTTAATCAGCTAATTTTTATATTTACTAAGGCTGTCAAGTGATTAAAAAAATTAATTGCTATTAATTGCGCTGTTAAACAATAACTAGAATACTATTTATATAAATATTTTTGGATGTTTTCTACATTTTCAAATATATTCAATTACAACACAGAATACAAAGTGTACAGAGCTCATTTTATATTTATTTTTATTATAAATATTTGCACTGTAAAGATAAAAGAAATAGTATTTTTCAATTCACTTAATACAAGTATAGTAGTGCAATCTCTTTATCATGAAAATTGAACGTACAAGTGTAGAATTATGTACAAAAAATAAACTGCATTCAAATATAAAACAATGTAAAATTTTAGAGCCTACGAGTCCACTCAGTCCTACTTTCTGTTCAGCCAATTGCTCAGACAAACAAGTTGTTTACATTTGCAGGAGATAATGCTGCCCACTTCTTCAGTGTCACCTGAAAGTGAAAACAGGAACTCCCGTGGCACTGCTGTAGCCGGTGTTGCAAAGTACTTATGTGCCAGATGCGCTAAAGATTCATATGTCCCTTCATGCTTCAACCACCATTCCAGAGGACATGCGTTCATGCTGATGACAGGTTCTGCTCAATAACGATCCAAAGCAGTGCAGACCAACGCATGTTCACTTTCATCATCTGAGTCAAATGCCACCAGCAGAAGGTTGATT
>NW_020705091.1:0-1097 GCF_002925995.2 Terrapene triunguis
TGAACTCTTGATCCCCAAAGGGTGTAAGCACTTCTCCTTGGGATTGGTGCAGCACCGTGCCAGCACCACCCATAGTGCATAGGGGCCGGGGGGGGGGGGGGGGAGAGGGGAAGGGGCAGAGGTTGGGGAAATGAGGGGAAATAGCTCACAGGCATGAGTATATTTATATAGGGAAATGGAACTGAATACTAGCACCATTTCCCACTGGGAGTGGTGATTTTATCTGATCCCCACTCCTGAGGGTAACAGTGGTGGAGAAAGTACAGCTGCTGCTGGTGTTCCAGTGCCACCCGGGCTGTATGCTGCTAGCCTCTGTACTGCACTGGTGCCTGCTGAAGTAATTGCTGAGTGGCGTGGGAAAGTGTCACGGTGGAAGAAATAAGGCAGCCCTCCCCAGAAATCTTTGGCAGAGGATTACAGAGTACCTCCATGAAAGTTTAATCAAGCTCTCTATGGAAGATTCATGGGACATGCCAGTGCGCATAAATAAACTGCTCCGCGTGTCTCTCTCTGCCTAACTCTAGAGCGGAATGAAAAGCAGATAGCAACTCTACCTCTCTTGGTTGTTTCACTACCTCTTCTAGCACATGTAAAAAAAGAGTAAATCAACAAATGTGTCCTGTTACTCTGAGGATTTCAAAGCAAACTCTATACTTACCAGAGGTTCTTTTTCCTGCATCAGGCTCGCCCGTGCTTGACTGTTGGGACTGGCTGGACAGCAAGTGGAGTCAAAAACATGTCCTGGCTCGCTGCACAGCTGGATCCTCTGGTCAACTGTTCCCCCATATTTCTCCTCTTCTTCCACTTCTTCCTCCTCGCTGTTCACAGCAGGAGTGCATCTACGTGGTGTAGATGGTATAGTCAGCTGGGCAGCTGTACTCACAATGGAGAGCTGCTAGGTGTGCTGGGCAGCTAGTAATAGACATTTGAAAAATGTGCAGGGCTTTAAAGAGGAACAGAAATCCTCTTTGGGGGGGGGGCAGCTTCCTGTCTACCTGATCCCTGGGCAGTGGAGTTCACAATTGTGATCAGAGCAGTCAGTGTGGGGCACTGTGGGACAGCTTCTGGAGGCCAGTAAGAGTCAACGTAAGTAACCC
>NW_020705092.1:0-4861 GCF_002925995.2 Terrapene triunguis
CTTAGGCCTGGTCTACACTAGGCTTTTATGTCGACTTTAGCGCCGTTATATCGAATTAACCCTGCACCCGTCCACACCAGGAAGCCATTTAGTTCGACATAAAGCTCTCTTTAAATCGATTTCTGTAATCCTCCCCAACGAGAGGAGTAGCGCTAAATTCGACATGGCCATATCGAATTAGGCTAGGTGTGGATGGAAATCGACGTTAATAGCTCCGGGAGCTATCCCACAGTGCACCACTCTGTTGACGCTCTGGACAGCAGTCCGAGCTCGGATGCTCTGACCAGCCACACCCCCGGGAAAATTTGAATTCATTTTCATTTTCCTGTCTGGGCAGTTTGAATCTCAGTTCCTCTTTGGACATCGAGGGGAGCTCAGTAGCAGTGGCAACTATGCAGAGCTCTCCAGCAGAGATGGCCGTGCAATCCAATAGAAAGAGGGCCCCAGCATGGACTGATCGGGAAGTCTTGGATCTCATCGCAGTGTGGGGCGATGAGTCCGTGCTTTCAGAGCTGCGCTCCAAAAGAAGGAATGCTAAGATCTACGAGAAGATCTCCAAAGCCATGGCAGAGAGAGGCTACAGCCGGGATGCAACGCAGTGCCGCGTGAAAATCAAGGAGCTGAGACAAGGCTACCAAAAAACCAAAGAGGCTAACGGACGCTCCGGATCCCAGCCCCACACATCCCGTTTCTACGAGGCACTGCATTCCATCCTGGGAGCGGCCGCCACCACTACCCCACCCCTGACCGTGGACTCCGAGGATGGGATCATGTCGGACATGACAGCGGACGGGGAAGAGGAGGAAGGAGATGAGGAGGACGAGGCAGTCCACAGCGCTGGCACCGCTGATTTCCCCGACAGCCAGGAGCTCTTCATCACCCTTACCGAGATCCCGTACCAACCGTCCCCATCCCTTACCCCGGACACAGAATCAGGGGACGGATCAAGCAGTAAGTGCTGTAAACATGTAAACATTTATTTAAAACAGAACGGTAATATTTATACTATTAACAATGTATATTTATAAAAGTGCTGTAAACTAGTAAAAAAATAATCAGGTACAAAACAGGAATATTTACAAAGGTAACAAATGGGTTTTGCATGATTTCTCTGTCTTAGGCTCTTCTCAATTTAGTCCCAAGTATTTTAAAAAAATTTCACAATGTCCGTTACTACATGATTCCCAGGCCCAAGACGCTCCACTCCAAAGTCCCAGTGCACCTACGCGAAAATCCGGTCAATGTGGCCGGGGATCGACGAGAAATCCTCGTAGGAGAACTCCTCGTAGGTCTCGTGGAGGTAGAGCTCAAGCCTGTTGATCAGGTTCCGGGGTAGGGCGATCTTAGTGGGCCCTCCGTGGTAGCAGACATGTCCCCTCCATGCCACAATCAGGTACTCGGGGATCATGGCCCGACATAGCATGGCGGCATACGGCCCCGGTTTCTGCATGCTTTCCCGCAGCATGCGTTCTCTCTGGGTGTCCGGGATCCTCAGGAGGGTGATGTCGCTCATGACGCCCTGCTTTGAATTAGGGAGGGGACTGTTAGTATTGGGACTGCTTTACAGCCACGCGGTGGAGGGAGAGGGGCAGCATACAGGGATCTTTCCCTGGGACAGCCGCGAGGGGGTGGGACAGGGGCAGAGTTGATGCTGTCCTGATTGCTGGCAGCAGAGACTGGCATTGCTTTCAATGTGAAAGGAGGCCAGTGCTACTGCTGGAGTTTTAAGCAGCCACAAGTCTGCGGCTTACCATTATTGCCCGCTCCAGAAGTTCAGGTCTCCAGCCACAGTTCTCTGAACACTCCAAGACCTCCGCAAGTCCACAGGCACTGAAGGCGACGGCCGAAAATTCGACCTTGTCCTGAGTGCGCATGTGAGAGGTTCAGTGCATGGTCTTGTTCACAGAGAAAGACTAGGTTCTTTGTATACAATTTCATTTATCTGTCTCAGGAATTCACTCCCTTTTTAAAATTCACACAGACACATCTGCGACTGTCTCCCAACCCAGCCTGTCAGCACACTCCCAGAGGCTAGCGCAGATTAGGCGGAGGAAGAAGAAGACGCGTGAAGACATGTTCACAGAACTAATGGGCTGCTCCCGAGCCCAGGCAGCCCAGCAGACACAGTGGAGGGAGAACTTGTCACAAATGCACCGAGCAGTCATGGAACGGGAGGAGAGGTGGCGTCAGGAGGACCAACAGGCTACTGAAAAGCTGCTTGGACTAATGAGGGAGCAAACGGACACGCTCCGGCGCCTTGTGGATGTTCTGCAAGACCGGAGGCAGGAGGACAGAGCCCCGCTGCAGTCTATCTGTAACCGCCCTCACCCGCCACCAAGTCCCACACCACCCTCACCCAAAGTCCAAAGAAGGAGGGGCGGCAAGGGCCGTTAAAACTTTCAATCAACCCCTGCAGACTGCTCTAGCAGTAGAAGGCTGACATTCCCCAAAATTTCATAAGTCCTTTCCTACCCACCTCACACAAGCCCCCGTCCAAGTTTCACCCCCCACGTTTCATGTCTGGTTCGCAATAAAATGTTTGTTTCTGTTCATTACTGTTTCAGTCAGGTTCTTTTGAGGGAGAGTCTGTCTGGAGGGGGGGAAGGGGCTTGGTAATTGGACAGGACAGTCACCTTTAGCAGGGTACAGAGGCGGTGTCAGGTCCAGCATCAGGACACATACACAGTGCAGTCACTGGTTACCCTGGTCAGTCTGGGAGGTGCTTTTCATGTTTTTGGGGGGGGGGGTTGCTCTGTGACTTTGTGGCGGGGGAGGGCAGTTACAGATCTTATGCAGCGGTCCTTATCCTGGCTCACAGATCCACGCAGCAGGGGATCTGTAACCCTACCCCCCCTGCCAGAAAGTCACATAGCCGACACATACACACAGTCCCCCCCAGGAGTGCTGGCAGGCTCCATTGAAATAACCAGTCCACCAGTGCGGAGCCTGTCATTCCGGGAGTTTAGAAGTATCATTTGCATCAGAACACTAAACCCGCCCCCCGCCACAGTCTGCGTCCCCGGTTTAAAATATTCCCGCGAAAACAGCAATACAGACAACGGTGTTCATTAAAAAATCGAAATGATTTTATTTTTTGGGAAGGGGAAGGGGGTGAAGGTTGTATGTAACTGGAGAGGATAGTCAAAATGGACTGGGTAAAGAAACGGGGGCAGGTTCAGCTTTTCTGTCCACAAACTGAAAAGTCACTGGTTGCCCTGCTCACTCAGGAACCTAGCTTTCAAAGCCTCCCGGATGCACAGGGCGTCCCGCTGGGATCTTCTAATGGCCCGGCTGTCTGGCTGGACGTAATCAGCAGCCAGGCTATTTGCCTCTAGCTCCCACCCCGCCATAAAGGTCTCCCCCTTGCTCTCACACAGATTGTGGAGCACACAGCAAGCTGCAATAACGATGGGGATATTGGTTTCACTGAGATCACAGCGAGTGAGTAAGCTTCTCCATCTCCCTTTGAGACGGCCAAAAGCACACTCCACCACCATTCTGCACTTGCTCAGACGGTAGTTGAACAGTTCTTTTTCTGTGTCCAGGGCGCCAGTATAGGGCTTCATGAGCCAGGGCATTAGCGGGTAGGCTGGGTCCCCGAGGATGACTGTAGGCATCTCCACATCCCCAAGAGTTATTTTGTGGTCTGGGAAGTAAATACCTTCCTGCAGCCGTCTAAACAGACCAGAGTTCCTGAACACGCGAGCGTCATGAACCTTGCCCGGCCATCCGACGTAGATGTTTGTAAACCGTCCCCGATGGTCCACCAGTGCTTGCAGCACCATTGAAAAGTAGCCCTTTCTATTGATGTACTGGCTGGCCTGGTGGTCCGGTCCCAGGATAGGGATGTGAGTCCCATCTATAGCCCCACCGCAGTTTGGGAATCCCATCGCGGCAAAGCCATCTATGATGACCTGCGCGTTTCCCAGGGTCACTACCTTTGGGAGCAGTACCTTGACGATTGCCTTGGCTACTTGCATGACAACAACCCCCACGGTAGATTTGCCCACACCAAAGTGGTTCGCGACTGACCGGTAGCTGTCCGGCGTTGCAAGCTTCCAGAGGGCTATGGCCACTCGCTTCTGGACAGTGAGGGCTGCTCGCATGCGGGTGTCCTTGCGCTTCAGGGCAGGGGACAGCAACTCACAAAGTTCGAGGAAAGTCCCCTTCCGCATGCGAAAGTTTCGCAGCCACTGGGATTCATCCCAGACCTGAAGCACTATACGGTCCCACCAGTCCGTGCTTGTTTCCCGGGCCCAGAATCGCCGTTCCACGATATCCACATGACCCATTGCCACCGTGATGTCCTGGGCGCTGGGGCTCGTGGTTTCTGACAGCTCTGTGCCACTCTCCGACTTCAGGCTCTCACGGCGGTGCCGTAGCCTCCTCGCCCGATTTCTCTGCATCTGCCTCAGGGAAAGGTGTATGATAAGCTGCGAGGTGTTGAGAACGGCCACAAGTGCAGCGATGGTCGCAGCGTGATCCATGATCGCAGTGCTGTGGCGTCCGCGCTGTCACTGACCAGAAAAGTGCGCGAACTGATTTCCCGCCGGCGCTTTCATGGAGGGAGGGAGGGCGTTAGTGACGGACGGATGACGACAAATTTTTTTTACCCAGAAGGCATTGGCGGCTCGACCCAGAATTCCGATGGGCAGCGGGGACTGCGGGAACTGTGGGATAGCTGCCCACAGTGCACCGCTTCCAATATCGACGCTCGCCCCGTTAGTGTGGACTCACAAAGTCGAATTACTGTCCTTAGTGTGTCCTTAGTGTGGACACACACGTTCGACTTTGCAATATCGATTCCACATATTCGATTTAAGTAAAATCGAATTACCCTCGTAGTGTAGACATACCCTTA
>NW_020705093.1:0-5566 GCF_002925995.2 Terrapene triunguis
AACGAACCCCTGTTGCTTTGCCTCGGGCACCTCTGTGCCAGCAACAGTTTTTGGCGCCCAACGTGGGGCTCGAGGCTGAAATTTAGCCTTGCCCGGATCCCTCCTGGAGGCCGACGGACTACGGCGACGACCGACGCCCAGAGCTCACCGGTGACTTCATCGGGGGCCTCAGCGGAGACGTGGTTTGGTCGACCCCGGAGGGCACAACGGTGCAACGCGCTCGAGTAGTGGAGAAGCAGCTGTGGCCGCGGGCGACGGTGGGGAACCGGTCCTGTGGATAGGGCGACGGTGCAGAACCGGACCCTTGGATAAGGTAGGAACAGTCCAGTGGGGACTTTATCTGTCTTGACCTGGGGACGCCCAGTGTCTACCTGTTTTGACTTGGGGACGCCCAGAGTCTCCCTAATATGGGGCAGGGACAGAGTACGGCAGGCAGGGCAAGGTGTACACCCTTGGAATGCATTCTGGTGAACTGGAAAGTGTTTGGATCGGATCCGTTGATTAAAAGTAAACTGAAAAGATTCTGTACAGTAGACTGGCCTCAATATCAGCTAGAGGACCAGGAAAGGTGGCCACCGGAGGGATCACTCAATTATAATACGATCCTTCAATTGCTTTTGTTTTGTCAGCGTACGGGTAAATGGAATGAACATATGTATGTACAGTTGTTTATGTTGTTAAGAGATAGGTCAGATCTTTTGCAAAGGTGTAATTTGACTCCGTCAGGTTCGGTAGTAACTACAGTTAGTCCCCAGAACCCTCCTCCGGTTGTGATGGCAGAGTCGGTGTCCCCTTCGGCTCCAACACCCCCACCATATAAAGACAGGGTCTCTCAGGTCCCAGAGATTGCCCCCTCGGTGGGATTCTATCCATTACTTACTGAGACTCGGATAGCCCGCCCTGGATCAGACAATCGCCGAGCCACTACTATGCAGGTTTACACCCATGTGCCTTTTAACCCCGTGGACCTGGCAGCTTTTAAGGCACAGGCAGGGGAATTCTCTACGAACCCAAGCAAGTTTATCTCAGCCTTTGAAGGGTGTCTGGCTAGCTGTAAACCTGACTGGGATGACTGTAATGTCTTTATGAGAACCCTGTTGTCTGAAGTGGAGCGAAATCAGGTTACAGCTAAGGCTAAGGAGAAGGAAGACAGAGAAGGCATTTAAGGTTTAAAAGGGAAAGCTATTGGACACCAGAGGTTGTACAAAGAGGAATCCTCAGAAGTGAGTGTGCTCATCCTGGTTTGTTGCTTCAAAGCTCTGTACAGAAGTTGTTACTGGAAAAGGTGTATGAGTGAAGAGTGGAAGGTTCTTTTGGAAGTTAGAAGAAGCCGAGAGAGGGAGAAAAGGAAAAGAGGCAAGCGAAAATGATGGTTGCAGCAGTACAGGCCGGTGGCAAGGGAAAATTCCAGGAAGGTGGAAGGGGCCGGGGAATGAGAGGACGTGGACGTGGGCGCCCTGGCTCACAGGAAAGGCGTCTTGGTCGCAACCAGTGTGCCAGATGCCGAAAGGAGGGACATTGGAAACATGAGTGCCCCGAGAGGGAAGGTACCCCTATGATGGCAGCGGAGGATCAAGAATAGGGGTGTCAGGGGAGACGGACTATCCTGCCCCTGGAACCCCGAGTAAAAATGCGGATGGGAGATTCAGACATAGACTTTTTAATAGACTCTGGAGCTGCACGAACCGCTGTAAACCAACCCCTGCAGCTGCCTGTGGCAGATTCCCTCACTGTGGTGGGTGCCACAGGGAAAGGAACCAAGTGCCCAGTATATGCTCCAGTGGAATGTGCTTTGGGAAACAGAACTCTATCTCACAAACTGGTTTACCTCCCCGATTGTCCAACGCCTCTATTGGGACGGGACCTGCTTTGTCGCTTAGGTGCCACCCTGCATTTCACCCAAGATGAAATAACCCTCACCTTACCCCCAGAGAATGCCTGGATAATGACTCTTGCAACTGAGCCCTCAGCCATGCAAGCCCCAGAATGGAGCCAGTGGGAAAAGCAGGTTTTTCCTCTGGTATGGGCATCAGGGGTCCCAGGGAAGGCAAACCGTCAGACCCCTGTTCATATTCAGCTTCTCCCAGGCAAAAGCCCAGTGCGAATCAAACAGTATCCGATTAAGAGGGAAGCCAGAGAGGGACTGCAAGAGACTATAGATCGGTTCCTAGAGTGCGGTGTACTACGAGAATGCCAGTCAGCTTGGAACACCCCCATTCTGCCCGTGCGAAAGCCCAATGGCACATACCGGCTGGTTCAGGACCTAAGGGCGGTTAATGAGCGGGTTAAGACTCTGCACCCCCTTGTTCCAAACCCGTATACACTGTTGGCCTCTATAGGGGGGCAGTATACCCATTTTTCTGTCCTAGATTTGAAGGATGCTTTCTTCACGATTCCGGTCGACACCCAATCTCAGGAGATTTTCTCCTTCGAGTGGGAGGACAACAGAAGGGTTAAAAAGCAGCTTTGCTGGACCGTGCTGGCCCAGGGATTTAAAAATTCCCCCACTTTGTTCGGCCAGGCTTTGGCCAGAGACTTGGAGGAGTGGGACAATGAAGACAGGGTCCTCCTCCTGCAATATGTGGATGACTTGTTGATTGCTGCTGTGGGTCTAATCCCTTGTCTTAAAGCCACTGTGAGCCTCCTGAACTTTGTTGGACTCAGAGGATATCGAGTAGCACAGAGTAAGGCTCAGATTGCTCTCCCAGAAGTACGGTATTTAGGATTTTACATCAGGCAGGGGGAACGTCAGCTTTCAAGTGAAAGAAAGGAAGCTATCTGTCAAATTCCTATTCCAAGGAATCGTAAACAACTCAGGGCATTTCTGGGCATGGCAGGTTTCTGCAGAATATGGATCCCAGAGTTTGGACTGTGGGCTAAACCCTTGTATGAATGCGTTAAGGGAGCGGATCATGACCCCTTTCACTGGTCCCCAGAAGCGGACAGGGCATTTAAAATCTTAAAAAGGAAACTAATGGAAGCTCCAGCTCTAGGCCTGCCGGACCTAGTTAAGCCATTCCAACTGTATGTGCATGAACGGAGAGGGGTGGCCCTGGGAGTGCTTACCCAGCTATTAGGTGCCTGGAAGCGTCCTGTGGCATATTTCTCTAAACAACTGGATCAAGTTTCAAAGGGATGGCCAGCCTGTTTGAGGGCGGTCGCAGCAACTGCCCTAGTCCTTGGGGAAGCTGAGAAATTGACACTGGGAGGAGTTGTGCAAGTGTATACTCCCCATATGGTTCAAGCCCTGCTGGATACTAAGGGTGGTCTCTGGCTTACACAGGCTCGGGTTGCTCGGTATCAAGCAAAACTGTTAGAAAATCCTAAAGTTACCCTACAGACCTGTCCCTCCCTTAACCCAGCCACCCTGTTACCGGAGACAGAGGAGCAGGAACATGACTGTCTGGAAATCATAGATGTCCAATACTCCAGCCGCCCAGACTTAAAAGATCAACCCCTCCCCAATGCTGATTATGAGTGGTATACTGACGGCAGCAGTACAGTTGTAAACGGACAGAGGAGGGCAGGCTATGCTATTGTATCTCTCCATAAGACTGTGGAAGCAGAGGGTTTACCTGCTGGGACATCAGCTCAGCTGGCTGAATTGGTAGCCTTAACCCGTGCACTTGAACTGTCAAAAGGAAAAAAGGTTAACATTTTTACTGATTCCAGATATGCCTTTGGAATACTACACGCCCATGCCGGTCTGTGGAAGGAAAGAGGAATGTTGACAGCCCAAGGTTCTCCGGTTAACATGGGCCTCAAATTCTCCGGCTTTTAGAAGCGGTACAGCTCCCCTCAGAAGTAGCAGTGATACACTGCAAGGCTCATCAAAGAGAAGATCAAGATGTGGCTAAGGGTAATGCCAGGGCGGACAGAGAGGCCAAGCGAGCTGCTACCCTGGAACCACAGGAAGCTAAAGATGCCCATATGCATGCCCTCATCCCATCAGTGGGGGAGCTCCCGACCCCTCAGTACTCTCACGAAGAGAGGAACCTGGCCAACACACTTAGGCTCCGGGAAAAGGAGGGATGGCTCCACTCCACGGAAGGAAAAATCCTCCTACCAAGGAATCTAATACGGCCAGTACTACAGAAACTACATCAGTCTACCCACGCAGGTAGAGAAGCTCTTTCCCAGCTTATGAATAAATACTTTCTAACCTCTGGACTTAGGCCTCTGGCCTCCCAGGTGCAGGCTGAATGTTTAGTCTGCCAAAAGAACAACCCTCGACCTGGAGTGTCAGTGCCACCAGCCACTCTGGAACCTACCCCAGGCCCAGGACTAGTTTGGCAAATAGATTTTACTGAGTTCCCCCGGACCCAAGGATTCAGATACCTTCTCGTTTTAGTGGATCGATTCAGCGGATGGCCTGAAGCCTTCCCATGTCGTAACAACACTGCCAAAACGGTGGCTCTTAAGTTTGTCAAGGAAATCATTCCCCGCTTTGGACTCCCCCAGTGGATGGAATCTGACAACGGAACACACTTCACATCCCAAGTTGTTCAGAAGATATCAGATGCCCTGCAAATCCCCTGGAAGCTCCACACTCCATGGCGACCGCAGGCCAGTGGGGTAGTGGAACGCACAAATCAGACACTTAAGCGGCACCTCTCAAAGGTCTGCCAAGAGGCTTCCCTTAAGTGGCCTGATGCTCTACCCCTTGTTTTGCTCCGCATTCGCGCTCTCCCTAAGGGCAGGTTAGGGCTCAGTCCCTTCGAGATTATGTTTGGAAGGGCATGGCCTATGAACGGTACACCGGTTCTGGCAGGGGAGTGGGAGGTAGGCTGTGGTTTCTTATCTCAGTACATGTGCTCTCTGTCTGCTGTTCTCTGTTCTCTCCACAGGTATACCAAAGATTTGCAGCCTCTCCCGCTGGATGCCCCGATTCACTCCTTGCAGCCAGGTGACTCCGTACTCGTTCGGACCTGGAAGGACGAGCCTCTCCAAGAGAAGTGGAAGGGACCCCACACCGTCCTGCTGGTCTCCCATACAGCAGCAAAGGTCGAAGGACACAAGAACTGGATTCATCACTCTCGCCTGAAAGCAGTGCCTGCTCCTGAACGGTGGACCGTCCAGCCTGCAGAGAAGACTGCCAGCGACGACCTGGGACTTAAGCTGTTATTCAAAAGACAATAAGGCCTGCTGGGAATGCCCTGTGATCTCTTTGGACAGTCACAGCGTACTCCCCGCGAGAACTCTGAGCGTTGGTTGTGTTTGTTTTCACAGGGCCGGCCTAACCTGGTGGCCTGGTCCCTTTTGCTTTTAGTCTGCCTGTTATTGGTAATTGTTATTTTGTGGGTATTTGGGGAATTGTAATTGTCAGGCCCTAGGGTCACCCTCCTCCTGATTGCTTGTTTTAAGATGCTCCTCCGTAAGCTTTGTGCCCCCCGTTCCCCAGAAGTCCCGGCATACCCTCTCATTGAGGACCCCAGCTTCATAGCACTCAATCATATCTTGTCCACAGAATATGAGAAAACTCAGCCAAAGGCTTGTTGAGTATTCTCAAAGGAGGGAGTTGTTGACGTCACCAGGCATCACCATCACGCCTGGTGACTCAGGAGGG
>NW_020705094.1:0-293 GCF_002925995.2 Terrapene triunguis
GCCCCAACTGCCCGGCCCCGCTCTCCCTGGGGCTCGGGGCTGCCAGCCCTGCTGGAGTGCTGGGGCTCGGGCTGCTGGCCCCAACTGCCCGGCCCCGGTCTCCCTGGGGCTCGGGCTGCCGGCTCCCCCGCTGATGGGGGCAGGGCTCGGGCTGCCGGCCCCAACTGCCCGGCCCCGCTCTCCCTGGGGCTAAGGGCTGCCAGCCCTTCTGGAGCGCCGGGGCTCGAGCTGCCGGCCCCAACTGCACGGCCCCGCTCTCCCTGGGGCTCGGGCTGCCGGCTCCCCCGCTGACA
>NW_020705094.1:393-1023 GCF_002925995.2 Terrapene triunguis
CTGGGGCTCGGGCTGCCGGCTCCCCCGCTGACAGGGGCAGGGCTCGGGCTGCCGGCCCCAACTGCCCGGCCCCACTCTCAAGGGGCTCGGGGCTGCCAGCCCCACCGGAGTGCTGGGGCTCAGGGCTGCCGGCTCCCCCGCTGATGGGGGGCAGGGCTCGGGCTGCCAGCCCCAACTGCACGGCCCTGCTCTCCCTGGGGCTCTAGTTGTCTGCCCTGCAACCAGGTCCCACCTGCTGCCTCCAATGCTGGGGTCCTCTGGCCGCCATTAATGAATTTTTTCTTGCGAACCCCCTGTAACGTTCTGAGAACCCCCAGGGGTTCGCAAACCCCAGTTTGGGAACCACTGGTCCACATAATAGGGTTATGAAGATGGGTCTATGGGAGGGTTTGACTTCCTCTACCATGGGCTGCTATTGCAGGAAGGAGGTTTGCTTGGAAGAGATGGGGTCCGTCTAACCAAGAAGGAGAAGAACATCTTCATGCATTGACTCACCAACCTTATGAGAAGAGCTTAAAACTAAGTTCAGAGGGGGCAGGTGAAAATAGCCACCAGGTAAAAAAAAAGGTGACCTTAATAGAGCACTAGATATTTGAGGAGAAGTAGATGTGGAAAATTGCAGTCGAATTA
>NW_020705095.1:0-1086 GCF_002925995.2 Terrapene triunguis
GCCCCAACTGCCCGGCCCCGCTCTCCCTGGGGCTCGGGGCTGCCAGCTCCGCCGGAGCGCTGGGGTTCGGGCTGCTGGCTGCCCCTCTGACAGGGGCAGGGCTCGAGCTGCCAGCCCCAATTGCCCGGCCCCGCTCTCCCTGGGGCTCGGGCTGCCGGCTCCCCCGCTGACAGGGCAGGGCTCGAGCTGCCAGCCCCAATTGCCCGGCCCCACTCTCCCTGGGGCTCGGGCTGCCGGCTCCCCCGTTGACAGGGGCAGGGTCGGGCTGCCGGCCCCAGCTGCCCGGCCCCGCTCTCCCTGGGGCTCGGGGTTGCCAGCCCCACCGGAGCGCTGGGGCTCGGGGCTGCCGGCTCCCCCGCTGACAGGGGCAGGGCTCGGGCTGCCAGCCCCAACTGCCTGGCTCCACTGTCCCTGGGGCTCGGGGCTCCCAGCCCTGCCGGAGCGCTGGGGCTCAGGGCTGCCGGCTCCCCCGCTGATGGGGGCAGGGCTTGGGCTGCCAGCCCCAACTGCACGGCCCTGCTCTCCCTGGGGCTCTAGTTGTCTGCCCTGCAACCAGGTCCCACCTGCTGCCTCCAATGCTGGGGTCCTCTGGCCGCCATTAATGAATTTTTTTTGCGAACCCCCTGTAACGTTCTGCGAACCCCCAGGGGTTCACAAACCCCAGTTTGGGAACCACTGGTCCACATAATAGGGTTATGAAGATGGGTCTATGGGAGGGTTTGACTTCATCTACCATGGGCTGCTATATTGCAGGAAGGAGGTTTGCTTGGAAGAGATGGGGTCCGTCTGACCAAGAAGGAGAAGAACATCTTCATGCACTGACTCACCAACCTTATGAGAAGAGCTTAAAACTAAGTTCAGAGGGGGCAGGTGAAAAAAGCCACCAGGTAAAAAAAAGGTGACCTTAATAGAGGACTAGATATTTGAGGAGCAGTAGATGTGGAAAATTGCAGTCGAATTATAGGAGAAACAAGAGGGAAATCTATGGGGGCATCTGCTTAACATCTTAGATGTCTATACACAAATGCAAGGAGTGATGATAATGGGGAATAAACAGTAAGAACTGGGAGTTTTAGTACATAAGTC
>NW_020705096.1:0-1297 GCF_002925995.2 Terrapene triunguis
AGCTCCTCCGGATAGCGGGCGCAGGGCAGGTCCGGCAGCTCCTCCGGGTAGCGGGCGCAGGGCAGGCCCGGCGGCTCCTGGCGGCCGCCCTTGGCAGCAGAGTTTTCCCAGCCACGAGCTAGGCTGGAGATGTCTGGTCTCTCCGGTGGCTGGGGCCTTACTGAGCTCTGAGGGCAAGTTTTTATACTTCCGGGTTGCCGCCTGACCCTCTGGGGGGCAGGCTCTGAGCTCCCTACCTCCGCCCACTCCGGCCTCCGGACGGGCTCTTCCCCCTCCGGGGCGGCAGGGAGCCACACCGGCTCACTACAGTCCAGGTCTCCCAAGTCCCAGTCCTGGAAAAATAGGAATTTAGGGGCAAATTCTGCTTTCACAGGCATGCATACAACACCAGATCTCTGAGCCACCCCACTGTCCTGTCTGCCTCCTGGAATTGCAGTGTTGTGAACGCACGCTGGGCCTGTGTAGGATCACACGGAAGGAAGGAAGCCATGTACATTAGGGTTCACAGAGAAAGTGGCAAGGTCTGACTGATGCCTGTAACAGTAATGGCCCAAATCATAGAGCTCAGTGAAACTCCTATAATTTAAGAAGGGAAACAGTATGGGCCTGTCTGTTGCTGTTATAAGACAAACACTGGGTAATCAGTCTGACAACAGGGCTGATAAGAAAGGTCACGCTGCGGAATTACACATATGATTAGGCCAGATCCCATCCCCACCTCCCCCTCGTGAGTGGGCTGCAGAACCTGACTCTGTGAGATACCTAGGAGGTAACTGATCATGCAACTTGCTAATGGCTTTTCGCCAACTTAACTGCCTTAAAATATTTTCTTTTTACTCTGTATCCAGGGGTTCTGACTGCAGATCTGATCCAAACCCCACTGAAGTCAATAAGGTGGATGCATTTCCACTGACTTTTATGAATGAGCTTTGGGTCTGGCTTGATGTTTCCCAACAAAGAGCCCAATCCCCAGCTCTGCACTCCTCTGGGCAGTGCAAGCAGCTTTAAAACCGGCTTACCTGGTCAGTGACAGAGTTCCCTTGTGTAGGGGGATACTTGGGTGGCGTAGAGCCATCTTAATGCTCCTACATCACCCTCGTGCAGGTGTGCATCTGGGGAAAAGAGGGCATGGCAGTTGCCAGAACTGCCCCATGGAGGCATTGGCAGATGGACATAAAATAGAGCAGCCACGAGGCTGTTCTACTTTAAACCAGGGCTCACGCAGGTGACAGAGCAGCGATGGGAGGGGCGGCATAAAGGTGACTTAAAGCAACCTTTGCACAGAGTGGTTAGTGCA
>NW_020705097.1:0-1311 GCF_002925995.2 Terrapene triunguis
AGGGCAGGTCCGGCAGCTCCTCCGGATAGCGGGCGCAGGGCAGGTCCAGCAGCTCCTCTGGGTAGCGGGCGCAGGGCAGGCCCGGCGGCTCCTGGCGGCCGCCCTGGGCAGCAGAGTTTTCCCAGCCACGAGCTAGGCTGGAGACGTCTGGTCTCTCCGGCGGCTGGGGCCTTACTGAGCTCTGAGGGCAAGTTTTTATACTTCCGGGTTGCCGCCTGACCCTCTGGGGGGCAGGCTCTGAGCTCCCTACCTCCGCCCACTCCGGCCTCCAGATGGGCTCTTCCCCCTCCCGGGTGGCAGGGAGCCACACCGGCTCACTACAGTCCAGGTCTCCCAAGTCCCAGTCCTGGAAAAACAGGAATTTAGGGGCAAATTCTGCTTTCACAGGCATGCATACAACACCAGATCTCTGAGCCACCCCGCTGTCCTGTCTGCCTCCTGGAATTGCAGTGTTGTGAACGCACACTGGGCCTGTGTAGGATCACACGGAAGGAAGGAAGCCATGTACATTAGGGTTCACAGAGAAAGTGGCAAAGTCTGATTGATGCCTGTAACAGTAATGGCCCAAATCACAGAGCTCAGTGAAACTCCTATAATTTAAGAAGGGAAACAGTATGGGCCTGTCTGTTGTTGTTATAAGACAAACACTGGGCAATCAGTCTGACAACAGGGCTGATAAGAAAGGTCACGCTGCGGAATTACACATATGATTAGGCCAGATCCCATCCCCACCTCCCCCTCGTGAGTGGGCTGCAGAACCTGACTCTGTGAGATATCTAGGAGGTAACTGATCATGCAACTTGCTAATGGCTTTTCTCCAACTTAACTGCCTTAAAATATTTTCTTTTTACTCTATATCCAGGGGTTCTGACTGCAGATCTGATCCAAACCCCACTGAAGTCAATAAGGTGGATGCATTTCCACTGACTTTTATGAATGAGCTTTGGGTCTGGCTTGATGTTTCCCAACAAAGAGCCCAATCCCCAGCTCTGCACTCCTCTGGGCAGTGCAAGCAGCTTTAAAACCGGCTTACCTGGTCAGTGACAGAGTTCCCTTGTGTAGGGGGATACTTGGATGGCGTAGAGCCATCTTAATGCTCCTACACCACCCTCGTGCAGGTGTGCATCTGGGGAAAAGAGGGCATGGCAGTTGCCAGAACTGCCCCATGGAGGCATTGGCAGATGGACATAAAATAGAGCAGCCACGAGGCTGTTCTACTTTAAACCAGGACTCACGCAGGTGACAGAGCAGCGATGGGAGGGGAGGCATAAAGGTGACTTAAAGCAACCTTTGCACAGAGTGGTTAGTGCA
>NW_020705098.1:0-1812 GCF_002925995.2 Terrapene triunguis
CTGGGTAGGTTGCGCAGCCCCCTGGGCGCACGGAGCGGCCCCGATCCTCACACGGCCCCTCTCTGCCCCAGGCGGACGCCGCGGTGCTGATGGTCTCGGCCGCGCCCGGGGAGTTCGAGGCTGGCGTGTCCCGGCAGGGGCAGACCCGCGAGCACGCCCTGCTGGCCTATACCCTGGGCGTCAAGCAGCTGCTGCTCTGCGTCAACAAGATGGACCTGACCGAGCCGCCCTACAGCCAGCGGCGCTTCGAGGAGGTGGTGCGGGGCGTCAGCCTCTACCTGCGCAGGATCGGCTACAGCCCGGCCGCGGTGCCCTGCGTGCCGGTGTCCGGCTGGGCCGGCGAGAACGTCACCCTGCCCAGCCCCAAGGTGGGGGATCCATCCGGGCATGGGGTGGGGGTGCCCAGGGCAGCTGCTGGTGGGAGGGACCCATGTGGAGCTCAGTTCCCTGGAGGGGCTGCTCCCTTCCAGCAGAGCTCTGGGCCCTCTGCCATGCCCAGTGGGAGGGAAGGAGATGGGCTCTGCCTCCTGGGCCAAAGGTGCCATGCAGTTGGAGGTGTGGATGGCAAGGCAAAGTGCTGAGTGCTGCAGCCATGGGGGGAAGGGACCGGCCTACGGGCACCCTTTAGGGTGAGTCCAGGGGGAACAGCCCCACCCGCTGGGGCTAACAGCCAGACCTCAGGTCCCAGCCCCAGGTTGCATTTCCTGTATCCAAAGGCTGCCAAGCATCTTCTTGGCTTCCCTCTACCCCCTGCAGATGCCGTGGTTCAAAGGTTGGAAGGTCAAACGGAAGGAAGGCTTTGGGAAGGGGCAGACACTCCTGGAAGCGCTAGATTCTCTCCTGCCTCCTGTGCGGCCCAGTAACAAACCCCTGAGGGTGCCTCTGCAGGATGTCTACAAGATCGGAGGTCAGTCCAAGCTGGAATGGGGCCCTGGGATATGCTGATCTACAGTTGGGTTCTGTATGGTGGTCTCTGAGGTGATTGACTGGCCGTCTGGGGGCAGGGCCCAAATCATACATAAAGCATACTGGGTGCTGGTCTCTTGGCTATTCTGGCCTTGGTTAGTGAAGGCTCAACTTCATGAAGGAAACACTTCTGAGGGGACTCTCCCTCCTCCATCATCCTCGCCAGGATACTCCACCCTCCCTCAAACTAACTGGTCTGCTTGCTGTGCTGGTTTCGGGCTTTCCACAATCAGCTCTGACTTACTCTTCCCCTGTCTCCTCACAGGAATTGGCACTGTACCGGTGGGGAAGATAGAGACAGGCATCCTCAAGCCGGGCATGAACATCTCCTTTGCCCCTGCAAACCTCTCGGCAGAGGTCAGAACCATTGAAATGCACCATGAGCCACTGCAGGTGGCTTTTCCTGGTTACAATGTGGGCTTCAACATAAAGAACATTGCAGTCAAGAACCTGAGACGAGGCCATGTAGCTGGCAACTCCAGGAGTGACCCCCCAGTAGCAGCAGCCCACTTCACTGCTCAGGTGCAGAGTCTTGCTTCTATGAGGCTTACATGGTTCATAGGGTGTTGGCCCTTCATGTGTGCGCAGCAGGGAGGCCACAGTTCAAGGGGTGTGACCTCTGGTAGCACCACTGGGAGGTTTGGAATAGGTGTGGGGAGAAGTTTGGGGGGGGTCAGTCAGACTGGACTCTGCAGAATACAGTAATTGCTACAGACACTCCTCCCCAATGCTGGTGTCTGTTGGCTTAGGCCGCTTCTAGCAGTATCTGCTGCCCAAATTTGGGGGCACTGCTCTCCATAAATGTCTGGGCATTTAAAACTGCAATGAGAGGGTTGGGAATCTCCT
>NW_020705099.1:0-1844 GCF_002925995.2 Terrapene triunguis
CCGGGCTGAGCTGGGGGCGGTGTTACGGGGGGCTGGGTAGGTTGCGCTGCCCCCTGGGCGCACGGAGCGGCCCCGATCCTCACACGGCCCCTCTCTGCCCCAGGCGGACGCCGCGGTGCTGATGGTCTCGGCCGCGCCCGGGGAGTTCGAGGCCGGCGTGTCCCGGCAGGGGCAGACCCGCGAGCACGCCCTGCTGGCCTATACCCTGGGCGTCAAGCAGCTGCTGCTCTGCGTCAACAAGATGGACCTGACCGAGCCGCCCTACAGCCAGCGGCGCTTCGAGGAGGTGGTGCGGGGCGTCAGCCTCTACCTGCGCAGGATCGGCTACAGCCCGGCCGCGGTGCCCTGCGTGCCGGTGTCCGGCTGGGCCGGCGAGAACGTCACCCTGCCCAGCCCCAAGGTGGGGGATCCATCCGGGCATGGGGTGGGGGAGCCCAGGGCAGCTGCTGGTGGGAGGGCCCCATGTGGAGCTCAGTTCCCTGGAGGGGCTGCTCCCTTCCAGCAGAGCTCTGGGCGCTCTGCCATGCCCAGTGGGAGGGAAGGAGATGGGCTCTGCCTCCTGGGCCAAAGGTGCCATGCAGTTGGAGATGTGGATGGCAAGGCGAAGTGCTGAGTGCTGCAGCCATGGGGGGAAGGGACCGGCCTACGGGCACCCTTTAGGGTGAGTCCAGGGGGAACAGCCCCTCCCGCTGGGGCTAACAGCCAGACCTCAGGTCCCAGCCCCAGGCTGCATTTCCTGTATCCAAAGGCTGCCAACCATCTCCTTGGCTTCCCTCTACCCCCTGCAGATGCCGTGGTTCAAAGGTTGGAAGGTCAAACGGAAGGAAGGCTTTGGGAAGGGGCAGACACTCCTGGAAGCGCTAGATTCTCTCCTGCCTCCTGTGCGGCCCAGTAACAAACCCCTGAGGGTGCCTCTGCAGGATGTCTACAAGATCGGAGGTCAGTTCAGGCCGGAATGAGACCCTGGGATATGCTGATCTACAGTTGGGTTCTGTATGGTGGTCTCTGAGGTGATTGACTGGCCCTCTGGGGGCAGGGCCCAAATCATACATAAAGCATACTGGGTGCTGGTCTCTTGGCTATTCTGGCCTTGGTTAGTGAAGGCTCAACTTCATGAAGGAAACACTTCTGAGGGGACTCTCCCTCCTCCATCATCCTCGCCAGGATACTCCACCCTCCCTCAAACTAACTGGTCTGCTTGCTGTGCTGGTTACGGGCTTTCCACAATCAGCTCTGACTTACTCTTCCCCTGTCTCCTCACAGGAATTGGCACTGTACCGGTGGGGAAGATAGAGACAGGCATCCTCAAGCCGGGCATGAACATCTCCTTTGCCCCTGCAAACCTCTCAGCAGAGGTCAGAACCATTGAAATGCACCATGAGCCACTGCAGGTGGCTTTTCCTGGTTACAATGTGGGCTTCAACATAAAGAACATTGCAGTCAAGAATCTGAGACGAGGCCATGTAGCTGGCAACTCCAGGAGTGACCCCCCAGTAGCAGCAGCCCACTTCACTGCTCAGGTGCAGAGTCTTGCTTCTATGAGGCTTACATGGTTCATAGGGTGTTGGCCCTTCATGTGTGCGCAGCAGGGAGGCCACAGTTCAAGGGGTGTGACCTCTGGTAGCACCACTGGGAGGTTTGGAATAGGTGTGGGGAGAAGTTTGGGGGGGGTCAGTCATACTGGACTCTGCAGAATACAGTAATTGCTACAGACACTCCTCCCCAATGCTGGTGTCTGTTGGCTTAGGCCGCTTCTAGCAGTATCTGCTGCCCAAATTTGGGGGCACTGCTCTCCAGAAATGTCTGGGCATTTAAAACTGCAATGAGAGGGTTGGGAATCTCCT
>NW_020705100.1:0-2948 GCF_002925995.2 Terrapene triunguis
TGTGCAAAGCACCTTATTCGTGTTTCTGTTCTGTGTAGGTCCAGTAGCCAACTGTACGTTATTTTTATTATTCCATCTGCAAAAAAACCAAAACCCTACATAAATAAATTACCATGATTTGGATGTGTATCTGTGCATATGTATTTGTTTTTCCTAAAGTTAATTAAGTATTTTAGGAAAAATTGACAGAGTGGCCACCAGCAAGAGTTGGTGGCCGCATTCTGAGGCCACCAAAAAATGTGTTGTGAGAACCCCGGCCTAGCCCCACCTAATCTCTTATTCCCCATGGAGATCTCAGCTCTCGCCTCTGGTCAGCCCTCGATCCGAGCCTCCATTGCTTGGTACATTTTCGGACCGGCCCCTTTGTGCTTTCTCCCCCACTGCCCCTTGCGCTGGGGAGGAGCGCCTCGTCCACAGAGCTCCCCTGTCGTCCGCCTTCATAGCCCTTCTTCACGCTCTCCTCTGCCGTGACCCCTGCTGCCGCAGATCCACCGTGTCAGTGCTACGCCCCCAGCTTTTACCCAGGCCCTTGGAGGAAGCCTGTCAGTGGGCCAGACCCCCAAGGGGTCCAACTCTTCCTCCGAGTCTGAACCTCTGGGCTCCAGCCCTCCTGCTTCATCCTGTGAGCTCTGCCCAGCTAGACTCCTGGTAGAGACTTGTACCCTGTCTAGGGACCAGTGCACTCCAGCCCGTGTTTGCAGGGATACCCGGCAGCCTTTTCGAACTGGAGCAGGGTTTAGTGATTGCACCAGTCCTAACCTAAGGACTTCTAGTCAATGAAGGTTAAGACATAATCCATCTGGCCAGGCTGCTGTGAACTCCAATCCAGTCCTTCTCCCAGTCCCAGGTGAGAGCAGCCCGGCCTCTCCCGAAAGCTGGCTCCTCATCCCCCTCCCTGTCGTGGCTTCCATCATCATCTTGGGTTTTCCACTGATCTGGGTCAGCCTTTAACGACCCCTTCAGTCCACCCCAGACAACACATGTTCCTTGTGTGTCCTGTTCTGCCCCAAGAGCAGACGTAACCCTTTTGCCCCCATTCGGCAGCAGTGCAAAGTATAGAGGGAAACTGAGGCACGGACGTTGGCTTAATCAAGACCATGGAATATGCCCACTTGGTCACACCTATAATCATTTGGCTGCTGGTGCGCTACAGCTGCTGAGCGACACTGTCTCATTGTTCCCATGTGCTCTCTCTTATGCTTAGATTGTCGGCTCCATGGGGCAGAGACCGTCTTTTTCTTCTATGTTTGTGCAGCGCCTGGCACTGTAGAGTCTGGTTTATGTTTGGGCTCCTAGGTGCTACCGGACTACAGATAATAAATAATAACAAACTAGTGCCCCTAGATTGTCAGCTCTTTGGAGCTGCTTGTGTGTGTGTGTGTACAGCACCTAACGCAATTGGGCTCCGCCCGTCTGGGCGCTACCGTAATGCATATAACAACACTCCTTTTAGAAATCAGGCCTAGGAGCTTATCAGCTGAAGCTCCCAACGTCAAGTGCCGGTGCTAAATATTCACTCGTGCCTGGTGCTGATTAGCTTATAGTCACAAATCACAAGGCAGTGGAGCCAAGCTAATGTCACACCCCAGCTAGGGGGCAGATCCCAGACCACAGAGGTGCTGGGGGAGTCGGAAACCTCTCTGGGGTTCTGCCGCTAGAGGGAGACGGAGTACATGGCAGGTCGGTTACCTGGCACAGACCCCTTTGTCATGATCAAGGATCCTAGTTTTCTGTAATGAAAACACCAACGTTCTCCAATTTAAAAAACTCCCCAAAAAATCGACGTTTTTCTTTGATTACAATGGAACGTTGAACTTTAGTTTCCCGAGCCACAGTATATCTAGGTATGCGTTGAACACCGCGTTTTATAGATATATTTACAGTTGTAAAACCCTGGAATGATCCACTCACAGTGCAGTTTCCTTCCTGTTGTCGATGACCCGGCTGGTTCAGCCTCGTTTTTGTTCCTCTTATGTTCAGCGCTTTCTGTGTGTTCTACAATTGTCTGCCTTCCAACGCCATCTGCAGCCTTGCAATTTCCATTACCGTGAAATTTGTCCTTGCCGAGCTCAGTGTCACGGTCTTTAGGGGGATTTTTAATTTTTCAGCATCTTTTCATAACTTGAATTCCTCACGTCAGGAAGCTGAAGTGGTATTTGAGCTGCATTAAAACCTGAACCCCTGTATGCCCTTGGGTAACCTCTCGACGCCGGAAGCAGTTTCTCAGAGTCTGTTCAGTTGTGTCCATTTAAAGCGCATTAAAAAATCAACCAAGGGGGTAGTTGTGCATTTTTCCCTGGCAAATGGGTTTCCAGGATCCCTGTTCATGCCTGATCTGCCTTCCAGGTGATGGACTCCGTGATGAAGCTGCAGAGGGTGCAGCTGAAATGCAAGAACCTGCACGAATTCCTGCGGGGGCTGAGCCCGGGAATCCTGGATCGGCTCTACAACCACCCCGCCACCTGCCTGGCTGTGTTCCGGTGCGTGGGCTCACACACCCCCCCTCCTGGCCCCCCGGCGGGATGGCTGGATCTGAGGAGGCGAAGGGGCAGACTGGGAGGATTGTTCCAGCACTGTCCACTAGGGGGTGTCTTGGCCCTGAGAGAGGAGTTCGGGCTGGATGGGGTCTGTTCTAGCCTGGGGATCCCATTAGGGTGACCAGACAGCAAGTGTGAAAAATCGGGACGGGGGTGGGGGGTAATAGGAGCCTATATAAGAAAAAGACCCCAAAATCGGGACTGTCCCTATAAAATCGGGACATCTGGTCACCCTAGTTCCCATACAGGGGGGATTGGGGACGTTTCTTACGTCAGATATCAATAATCATTGGCTAATTCTGAGAGATGGAGGAATTGTCGGCCTGGATCTAGCCTGGTATCCTGTCACCCTGCACCAAACCTGTGGGCCCATCTAGCCCGGTATTCCGCCAGCTCCCCTACCACTCCAGA
>NW_020705101.1:0-2995 GCF_002925995.2 Terrapene triunguis
TGTGCAAAGCACCTTATTCGTGTTTCTGTTCTGTGTAGGTCCAGTAGAGAATAGAGCCAACTGTACGTTATTTTTATTATTGAGTGTGCAAAAAAACCAAAACCCTACATAAATAAATTACCATGATTTGGATGTGTGTCTGTGCATATGTATTTGTTTTTCCTAAAGTTAATTAAGTATTTTAGGAAAAATTGTCAGAGGGGCCACCAGCAAGAGTTGGTGGCCGCATTCTGAGGCCACCAAAAAAATGTGTTGTGAGAACCCCGGCCTAGCCCCACCTAATCTCTTATTCCCCATGGAGATCTCAGCGCTCGCCTCCGGTCAGCCCTCGATCCGAGCCTCCATTGCTTGGTACATTTTCGGACCGGCCCCTTTGTGCTTTCTCCCCCACTGCCCCTTGCGCTGGGGAGGAGCGCCCCGTTCACGTCCACAGAGCTCCCCTGTCGTCCGCTTTCATAGCCCTTCTTCACGCTCTCCTCTGCCGTGACCCCTGCTGCCGCAGATCCACCGTGTCAGTGCTACGCCCCCAGCTTTTACCCAGGCCCTTGGAGGAAGCCTGTCAGTGGGCCAGACCCCCAAGGGGTCCAATTCTTCCTCCAAGACAACCTCTGGGCTCCAGCCCTCCTGCTTCATCCTGTGAGCTCTGCCCAGCTAGACTCCTGGTAGAGACTTGTACACTTTCTAGGGACCAGTGCACTCCAGCCCGTGTTTGCAGGGATACCTGGCAGCCTTTTCGAACTGGAGCAGGGTTTAGTGATTGCACCAGTCCTAACCTAAGGACTTCTAGTCAATGAAGGTTAAGACACAATCCATCTGGCCAGGCTGCTGTGAACTCCAATCCAGTCCTTCTCCCAGTCCCAGGTGAGAGCAGCCCGGCCTCTCCCGAAAGCTGGCTCCTCATCCCCCTCCCTGTCGTGGCTTCCATCATCATCTTGGGTTTTCCACTGATCTGGGTCAGCCTTTAACGACCCCTTCAGTCCGCCCCAGACAGCCAGACGACACACGTTCCTTGTGTGTCCTGTTCTGCCCCAAGAGCAGACGTAACCCTTTTGCCCCCATTCGGCAGCAGTGCAAAGTATAGAGGGAAACTGAGGCACGGACGTTGGCTTAATCAAGACCATGGAATATGCCCACTTGGTCACACCTATAATCATTTGGCTGCTGGTGCGCTACAGCTGCTGAGCGACACTGTCTCATTGTTCCCATGTGCTCTCTCTTATGCTTAGATTGTCGGCTCCATGGGGCAGAGACCGTCTTTTTCTTCTATGTTTGTGCAGCGCCTGGCACTGTAGGGTCTGGTTTATGTTTGGGCTCCTAGGTGCTACCGGACTACAGATAATAAATAATAACAAACCAGTGCCCCTAGATTGTCAGCTCTTTGGAGCCGCTTGTGTGTGTGTGTACAGCACCTAATGCAATTGGGCTCCCCCGGTCTGGGCGCTACCGTAATGCATATAACAACACTCCTTTTAGAAATCAGGCCTAGGAGCTTATCAGCTGAAGCTCCCAACGTCAAGTGCCGGTGCTAAATATCCACTCGTGCCTGGTGCTGATTAGCCTATAGTCACAAATCACAAGGCAGTGGAGCCAAGCTAATGTCACACCCCAGCTAGGGGGCATATCCCAGACCACAGAGGTGCTGGGGGAGTCGGAAGCCTCTCTGGGGTTCTGCCACTAGAGGGAGACGGAGTACACGGCGGGTAAAGGTGGGTTACCTGGCACAGACCCCTTTGTCATGATCAAGGATCCTAGTTTTCTGTAATAAAAACACCAACGTTCTCCGATTTAAAAAACTCCCCTAAAAATCGGCGTTTTTCTGTGATTACAATGGAACATTGAACTTTAGTTTCCCGAGCCCACAGTATATCTAGGTATGCGTTGAACACCGTGTTTTATTGATATATTTACAGTTGTAAAACCCTGGAATGATCCACTCACAGTGCAGTTTCCTTCCTGTTGTCGATGGCCCGGCCGGTTCAACCTCGTTTTTGTTCCTTTTATGTTCAGCGCTTTCTGTGTGTTCTACAATTGTCTGCCTTCGAACACCATCTGCAGCCTTGCAATTTCCATCACCGTGAAATTTGTCCTTGCCAAGCTCAGTGGCAGGGTCTTTAGGGGGATTTTTAATTTTTCAGCATCTTTTCATAACTTGAATTCCTCACGTCAGGAGGCTGAAGGGGTATTTGAGCTGCATTAAAACCTGAACCCCTGTATGCCCTTGGGTAACCTCTCGACGCCGGAAGCAGTTTCTCAGAGTCTGTTCAGTTGTGTCCATTTAAAGCGCATTCAAAAATCAACCAAGGGGGTAGTTGTGCATTTTTCCCTGGCAAATGGGTTTCCAGGATCCCTGCTCATGCTTGATCTGCCCTGCTGCCTTCCAGGTGATGGACTCCGTGATGAAGCTGCAGAGGGTGCAGCTGAAATGCAAGAACCTGCACGAATTCCTGCGGGGGCTGAGCCCGGGAATCCTGGATCGGCTCTACAACCACCCCGCCACCTGCCTGGCTGTGTTCCGGTGCGTGGGCTCACACACATCCCCTCCCGCCCCCCCGGCGGGATGGCTGGGTCTGAGGAGGCGAAGGGGCAGACTGGGAGGATTGTTCCAGCACTGTCCACTAGGGGGTGTCTTGGCCCTGAGAGAGGAGTTTGGGCTGGATGGGGTCTGTTCTAGCCTGGGGTTCCCATACAGGGATGGGGATTGGGGACGTTTCTTAGGTCAGATATCAATAATCGTTGGCTAATTCTGAGAGATGGAGGAATTGTCGGCCTGGATCTAGCGTGGTATCCTGTCACCCTGCACCAAACCTGTGGGCCCATCTAGCCCGGTATCCCGCCTGCTCCCCTACCACTCCAGACCAGACCTCTGGGCCCATCTAGCCCAGTATCCCGCCTGCTCCCCTACCACTCCAGACCAGACCTCTGGGCCCATCTAGCCTGGTATCCCACCTGCTCCCCTACCACTCCAGACCAGACCCCTGGGCCCATCTAGCCCGGT
>NW_020705102.1:0-2995 GCF_002925995.2 Terrapene triunguis
TGTGCAAAGCACCTTATTCGTGTTTCTGTTCTGTGTAGGTCCAGTAGAGAATAGAGCCAACTGTACGTTATTTTTATTATTGAGTGTGCAAAAAAACCAAAACCCTACATAAATAAATTACCATGATTTGGATGTGTGTCTGTGCATATGTATTTGTTTTTCCTAAAGTTAATTAAGTATTTTAGGAAAAATTGTCAGAGGGGCCACCAGCAAGAGTTGGTGGCCGCATTCTGAGGCCACCAAAAAAATGTGTTGTGAGAACCCCGGCCTAGCCCCACCTAATCTCTTATTCCCCATGGAGATCTCAGCGCTCGCCTCCGGTCAGCCCTCGATCCGAGCCTCCATTGCTTGGTACATTTTCGGACCGGCCCCTTTGTGCTTTCTCCCCCACTGCCCCTTGCGCTGGGGAGGAGCGCCCCGTTCACGTCCACAGAGCTCCCCTGTCGTCCGCTTTCATAGCCCTTCTTCACGCTCTCCTCTGCCGTGACCCCTGCTGCCGCAGATCCACCGTGTCAGTGCTACGCCCCCAGCTTTTACCCAGGCCCTTGGAGGAAGCCTGTCAGTGGGCCAGACCCCCAAGGGGTCCAATTCTTCCTCCAAGACAACCTCTGGGCTCCAGCCCTCCTGCTTCATCCTGTGAGCTCTGCCCAGCTAGACTCCTGGTAGAGACTTGTACACTTTCTAGGGACCAGTGCACTCCAGCCCGTGTTTGCAGGGATACCTGGCAGCCTTTTCGAACTGGAGCAGGGTTTAGTGATTGCACCAGTCCTAACCTAAGGACTTCTAGTCAATGAAGGTTAAGACACAATCCATCTGGCCAGGCTGCTGTGAACTCCAATCCAGTCCTTCTCCCAGTCCCAGGTGAGAGCAGCCCGGCCTCTCCCGAAAGCTGGCTCCTCATCCCCCTCCCTGTCGTGGCTTCCATCATCATCTTGGGTTTTCCACTGATCTGGGTCAGCCTTTAACGACCCCTTCAGTCCGCCCCAGACAGCCAGACGACACACGTTCCTTGTGTGTCCTGTTCTGCCCCAAGAGCAGACGTAACCCTTTTGCCCCCATTCGGCAGCAGTGCAAAGTATAGAGGGAAACTGAGGCACGGACGTTGGCTTAATCAAGACCATGGAATATGCCCACTTGGTCACACCTATAATCATTTGGCTGCTGGTGCGCTACAGCTGCTGAGCGACACTGTCTCATTGTTCCCATGTGCTCTCTCTTATGCTTAGATTGTCGGCTCCATGGGGCAGAGACCGTCTTTTTCTTCTATGTTTGTGCAGCGCCTGGCACTGTAGGGTCTGGTTTATGTTTGGGCTCCTAGGTGCTACCGGACTACAGATAATAAATAATAACAAACCAGTGCCCCTAGATTGTCAGCTCTTTGGAGCCGCTTGTGTGTGTGTGTACAGCACCTAATGCAATTGGGCTCCCCCGGTCTGGGCGCTACCGTAATGCATATAACAACACTCCTTTTAGAAATCAGGCCTAGGAGCTTATCAGCTGAAGCTCCCAACGTCAAGTGCCGGTGCTAAATATCCACTCGTGCCTGGTGCTGATTAGCCTATAGTCACAAATCACAAGGCAGTGGAGCCAAGCTAATGTCACACCCCAGCTAGGGGGCATATCCCAGACCACAGAGGTGCTGGGGGAGTCGGAAGCCTCTCTGGGGTTCTGCCACTAGAGGGAGACGGAGTACACGGCGGGTAAAGGTGGGTTACCTGGCACAGACCCCTTTGTCATGATCAAGGATCCTAGTTTTCTGTAATAAAAACACCAACGTTCTCCGATTTAAAAAACTCCCCTAAAAATCGGCGTTTTTCTGTGATTACAATGGAACATTGAACTTTAGTTTCCCGAGCCCACAGTATATCTAGGTATGCGTTGAACACCGTGTTTTATTGATATATTTACAGTTGTAAAACCCTGGAATGATCCACTCACAGTGCAGTTTCCTTCCTGTTGTCGATGGCCCGGCCGGTTCAACCTCGTTTTTGTTCCTTTTATGTTCAGCGCTTTCTGTGTGTTCTACAATTGTCTGCCTTCGAACACCATCTGCAGCCTTGCAATTTCCATCACCGTGAAATTTGTCCTTGCCAAGCTCAGTGGCAGGGTCTTTAGGGGGATTTTTAATTTTTCAGCATCTTTTCATAACTTGAATTCCTCACGTCAGGAGGCTGAAGGGGTATTTGAGCTGCATTAAAACCTGAACCCCTGTATGCCCTTGGGTAACCTCTCGACGCCGGAAGCAGTTTCTCAGAGTCTGTTCAGTTGTGTCCATTTAAAGCGCATTCAAAAATCAACCAAGGGGGTAGTTGTGCATTTTTCCCTGGCAAATGGGTTTCCAGGATCCCTGCTCATGCTTGATCTGCCCTGCTGCCTTCCAGGTGATGGACTCCGTGATGAAGCTGCAGAGGGTGCAGCTGAAATGCAAGAACCTGCACGAATTCCTGCGGGGGCTGAGCCCGGGAATCCTGGATCGGCTCTACAACCACCCCGCCACCTGCCTGGCTGTGTTCCGGTGCGTGGGCTCACACACATCCCCTCCCGCCCCCCCGGCGGGATGGCTGGGTCTGAGGAGGCGAAGGGGCAGACTGGGAGGATTGTTCCAGCACTGTCCACTAGGGGGTGTCTTGGCCCTGAGAGAGGAGTTTGGGCTGGATGGGGTCTGTTCTAGCCTGGGGTTCCCATACAGGGATGGGGATTGGGGACGTTTCTTAGGTCAGATATCAATAATCGTTGGCTAATTCTGAGAGATGGAGGAATTGTCGGCCTGGATCTAGCGTGGTATCCTGTCACCCTGCACCAAACCTGTGGGCCCATCTAGCCCGGTATCCCGCCTGCTCCCCTACCACTCCAGACCAGACCTCTGGGCCCATCTAGCCCAGTATCCCGCCTGCTCCCCTACCACTCCAGACCAGACCTCTGGGCCCATCTAGCCTGGTATCCCACCTGCTCCCCTACCACTCCAGACCAGACCCCTGGGCCCATCTAGCCCGGT
>NW_020705103.1:0-7137 GCF_002925995.2 Terrapene triunguis
ATGTAACCCTTCTGCCCATCTAAGTTGGCAGCAACAAGGGCCGGGTTCTGTATCTAGGGGTTCCGTTTCGATAACACAATGCAAAACCGGCTCGAGCCCCCACCCAGTGACCTGGGACAATTACATACCACCCCCCTGGGTACCTCTAAGAGGCAATACTTCCCCTCTCGCAAGCACGGAGTCTGAGTGTAGCAGAAAATGTTTAATAACATGAGGTAAACGACATCAGCATAAAATTGGAAAAACACCACAAACAGGATTCATAACACAAACCATGAGCAAAACCCACCCCAGCAAATTAGGCTGTGTCCTTTCCCTTTGGTTCTTGAATCCAGCAACCCAAAAATCACCCAGAGTCCCCAAAGTCCAACATCCCCAAAGTCTCTGGGGTCCAGCAACCACCCAAAGTCCCAAAAGTCCAACAACCCCCAAAGTCTCTGCCCCTGGTCAGTGCAGCCCCAGAGTAAAGGGGGGGGGGGCACGCAGGGTGTTAAGGGGCACCTTACGTGATCCGAGGCTGGCCAGCCGTCTGTTTCTCCATGGGGGTTCCACCGCAGCCTTTACCACGAGCCAGTCCACTTTCCTGCCATCCCACGAACTGCTCCGCTCTACAAGCTGCTCCGCTCCACTCCGCTCCGCTCCGCTCACCGACCTGTGAGCCGTTCCAGCCGTCCCCGCAAACAGCTCCGCTCGCCGTTCCTTGGGCCACTCCAACCGGCCCCGCAAGGCTCCACGCCGCTCGCTGCTCGCTGCTCCTCCAGTCGTCCCCACAAATTGCTCCGCCAGCTGCTGAGCAATATAGCTTCAGGCTCCCCCACTAGTTAACATAGCCTCAGTGATCTCAGCTCTTAATAACATCAGCTCTTTTGTGATTTCAGCTCTTAGCGATTTCAGCTCATAGTATAGTAGGGGAGCCCCAGTGCTGGTGCACCATTGGCCCAAAGTGAATTCAGCTCAGCAGCCTGTAACTAGACTCCTAAGGGAATCAAAGTTAGCTCTGACATTCAACAGTGGAGAGAGGAGGTGGTGCAATTGGTGTTTCGGACCCTCAGAGGGGGCCCATACCATCAGGTACAAATACCTGTCCCCATCCTCTCTCCATTCACTGGGTTTTGTAACCCATGCCCCTTGTCAAGCAAGTGCTACTTAGGTAATGGTGAAGGACTCACTCAGTCCTTCTGTCATACAACAGTTCCACTGGCCTTGATTCACAGAATCAGGGTAACAAAACTTTATTCTTCCTGCCCCAATAATAGAGAAACTGGGGATCCCACACCAGCCAAAGTAACCACTTTCAGTTGCCGTGTTTCCTGCCAGGCGAGTGGGTGTGCCTATGCAAACAAGATCAGACCCTGGAGTTCTTTTCCACACTCGCCATAATTCACCACCAGATGTCAGGGTAGAGCTCATCCTGACTCTGCTTACATCCTACCCCCAGCCGAGAATTTGTCGTCCCGACAAATCACACTCCCTATTATACCAACTCACTGGTTCCCTCCAAAGGGCCTCAGATAGCCCACTTTAGCTTCCACAAGCCTGTGTGCTAAACATATTGGTTCCTCACTAGTCACCCCAGGTGCATCATAAGTCAACCGTTTTACTGGTCTTATTACCCTGTCTCGTCTATTGAGACTCTCTGTTACCGTGGTAGAGTGGACAGCCTCTTGAACGACAGACGGGGAGGTTTCCTTTGAGGGCCCCTCGGCTACTGGCATAGGCTCCTGCAGTTCTAGTTCTAACAGTGGAGGGTCCAAGGTGCCCAGGACATCCTCCACCTGTATGTCTCCACTGTCCAATAACCTGTGTGTGTCATCACATGGGGGTCCCACCAGTGGCCCAGGGGTGTCAGGAATGGGCCTAAATACTTCTGCCATGGGGTTTAGGGCAGAAGAGGAGGAGCTCTCTTTTGATGCTGATCGAGACTGAAATCTTGTCTCCATCCCAGGATACACCATGGTTGTGTCTTCCTCCTCAGACTCACTCTCGCATGTGCTGCATAGGGGTAGGTTAGCTGCAGGGGGCTGGCTGTCCACGTTGGAGGGCAGCTTTGGTCCAGCACCTTCGTTCCGCCCGGTTGCCCTGTTGTGGCCCATCTCATACGGGGTGTCTACCAATTCCCCCACAGGGAGCAAAAGGTTTCTATGCACTGTCTTTGTCTGCCCTGGACCATCTTCAGGTTTGATCTTGTAGACCGGCAGGTCTCCCAGCTTTTCCATCACCAAGTAAGGTATTGCCTTCCATCTGTCAGCTATCTTGTGTTTGCCAGTAATACCCAAATTTCGCAGCAGGACTCTGTCCCCCGGCTGGAGTTCTTGCAGACGTACCCTAGCATCATATCGATGTTTGTTCCGGTCTGCGTTCTTCCGAGCCGCAGATGTAGCTAAGTGATAAGCATCCCGCAGCTTTTCTCTTAGTCGGGATACATATTGCTGATGAGTTTCATAGCTATCTCCATCCTCTGATACACCAAAGCACAGGTCTATGGGTAATCTTGGTTCTCGCCCAAACATTAAGAGATATGGGGTGACTCCTGTAGCATCATTCTTTGTGGCATTGTAGGCGTGCACCAGAAATGCGACATGTTGGCTCCAGGTTGCCTTTTGCTCTGGCCGCAAAGTCCCCAACATATCTAATAGGGTTCGGTTGAACCTCTCTGGCTGTGGATCACCTTGAGAGTGATAAGGCGTTGTCCTAGACTTTTTAATTCCCGCTATCCTCAGCACCTCCTTCAGAAGGTGACTCTCAAAGTCCCGCCCCTGATCTGAGTGTATCCGGGCTGGAAATCCATAAACTGAGAAATATTTCTCCCACAGTACTCGAGCAACAGTGGTGGCCCTCTGATCACGTGTGGGATATGCCTGGGCATATCGCGTATAATGGTCAGTCACTACTAGAATGTTCCCAATATTTCTCTTGTCTACTTCTAAAGACAAGAAATCAATGCATACCAGCTCCAGAGGTTTGTTGCTGGTGATGTTCTTCAGATATGCAGCCCTCGTGGGCAGAGTTTTCCTTTGAACACATCGAGCGCAGGTCTCACATTTCCTGCGAACATCTTCAGCCATCCGAGGCCAATAGAACCTACTACGAAGAAGTTCCAGGGTCCTCTCCATCCCTAAATGTCCAAAGTCATCATGCAGGGCCCTCATGGCCAGGGCTCTGTACTCTTTTGGCAGCACTAGCTGTGCTCGTTGCTTTTGTAAAGGGTCTGTGGTCACTCGGTGTAGCACTCCCTGAATCAGTTTCAGTTTGGTCCATTCTCTCAATAGTAGTTTACCCTCCGGGTTAGGTGGGACAACCACAGCTGGGCTTCGCCCCTCCCTTTTGGCAAGTAGTGTATCACGAATGTCAATATCTTGCAGCTGGGCTTCCTGCCAGTCCGCCGCATTGAGCATGGGCAAAGGAGATTGGTCCAACGCAATATAGTTCACTGAAGCAGAAGGCACGCATTCAGGGGGCAGGCCCAAAGCTTCTGCAGCACATCCATGAAGACTTTCATGGGACTCTGGCTCCCGGCGACTCACACTGCAAATAGCCCTCACTCCATCTGTGGGTATCACAGCAACTCCTGGTGCCTGTGGGCGCCTGGACAATGCATCTGCATCTACATTGCTTCTCCCTGATCGGTATTGAATGCTGAAGTCATAGCTAGCCAAAGCGGCCACCCATCTTTGCCCTGTAGCATCCAGCTTAGCACTTGTTAACACATAGGTCAGTGGGTTGTTGTCTGTCCACACCTGGAACTGAGCACCATATAAGTAGTCCCGAAATTTCTCAGTGATGGCCCATTTCAAGGCCAAGAACTCCAGCTTGTGGGTGGGATAGCGAGTTTCACTATCAGACAGTCCTCGGCTGGCAAAGGCTACAGGTTTACGTTTTCCTTCCAGTTCCTGGTACAGTACTGCTCCCAGACCCTCCAAACTGGCATCAGTATGCAGGATAAATGGTTTGCTTGGGTCAGCAAAGACTAGGACTGGAGCATGAGTTAGGCAAGTAATGATTTCTCGAAAAGCCCTTTCACATCTCTCATCCCACCGTGGCCCAAATGGTTCGAAGGGGCCATAGTGTCTTTGCACAGGAGGCTTTGGGGACCTCCCCTTATTCTTGGTCTTAGATTTGTTCCTGCTGGACTGGTATCCCCTGGTAAGTTCATTCAGAGGTTTTACAATCGTAGCATAGTTTTTCACAAATCTGCGGTAGTAGCCACTAAACCCAAGAAAGGTCTTGAGTTCTCTGTAGTTACTTGGACATGGCCATGTAGTGAGTGCTTCTATTTTATCGGGATCAGTACTCACACCCTCTTGGGACACGATGTGACCCACATACTTCACTGAGGTCCTGCAGAACTGGCATTTGTCAATTGAAAGCTTCAAACCATAATCCTCTAACCTATCAAGCACTTTAAGAAGTCTTTCTTCATGCTCCTCCAAGGTTCTTCCAAACACAATCAGGTCATCCAAATAAACTAACACTTGCAGTAAATTCATGTCTCCCACAACTTTCTCCATAAGACGTTGAAATGTGGCAGGTGCTCCAGAAATCCCTTGGGGCATGCGTTCAAACTGATAAAACCCTAATGGGCAGATGAAGGCTGTCTTCTCCTTATCTTCTTCACCCAGAGGGATCTGGTAGTATCCACTCCGAAGATCCAACACAGAGAACCACTGGCTTCCTAGCAAACAGTCTAAGGCATCTTGGACTCGGGGCATTGTGTACTGGTCAACCACAGTACGGCGGTTGAGGGTGCGGTAGTCAATACACATCCGGATTTTCCCATTCTTTTTACGGACCACCACAATGGGTGAGGCGTATGGGCTGCGGGACTCTGTAATGATGCCATTCGCAGCCAGCTCCTGAAGATGTTGTCGCACATCTTCCATCTCGGAGAGGGCAATCCTCCTAGATCTCTCCCTGAAAGGTCGAGAGTCATGTAGTCTGATGTTGTGCTCTACTCCTTTTGCACATCCCACATCCCACTCATGCAATGAGAACACCTTGGATCTTTCACAAAGTTTCCTCCTCAGGCGATCTTTCCACTCCTCAGACAACGGTGAATCTCCAAAGTCAAACTTTGCTGGGTCTATTGTCGGAACTTGAGTCTCACACTGGGGTGTTACAATTGATTCAGGCTCGAAGAGGTCTGCTATCTTTTGTCCTTGCTTCACAACAACATCTCGACTTGTTTCATTAGCAATCAGTATAGTCACCTTTTCCTGGGCTTCAGCAGGTAGGGTTATGACTCCACTGGGGACCAGCACTCCCTCCGGGAGCTCTCCTTCAACTGGCTGCTCTACCATTGCTAATGCCCCTTTACTGCCTTTCAGCCGGGTACTCATGACAAGCACTTCCTGCTCTGTCCTTGCAGGCACTACTAAGGGGGTTGTGCCCATGTACTTCAGCGCCCCAATCGGTAGCTCAGATGTCTCCTTTTTAGCACCCTCAATCTTCCTATAGGCTTCAGCACAAAGCGTATGGATCATCAGGGTATTCAGGTACTGGTCCCCAGCCTGTCGTCTGCAGTAGTCCGCGAGCACCTTGAAGAGACTGGAGTTGGTCCCTATCAGCACAGACACATCAGAGGTCCCTTTAGGGTCAGGGCATATTAATGCAGCTGTGTCCACCTCTTCTCTTACCCCAGCAACCTCCTCTGGGAATTCCAGGTGCACTATGACATACCCTTGGTAGGGGTATTCATCCATGCTGAGGCCACACAGACCAACGCCAGTCAGTGGCTGTATAGGCAGGTGCCTAAGCATCTGTTGGTAGAATGACTGAAATATAATAGTCACTTGAGATCCAGTGTCAAGCACGGCTTTACACTCCACCCCTTCAATCTTCACCATGACCTCTGCTCGAGGCCCTATCAGTCCTGCGGGGATCCCAGCTGGACGGTCGTTTCTGGGGGAAACTTCAACTCCTGCAGGCCTGGGTGGTCCCCGTCCCCGGACTCTCTGGCAGCTACCGGATCTCTCCCAACTGATCCTCAGCTTTCCATACACTAAGGAGGGGTTTTCTTCATTATGGCACTTGCCAGCACTGTGTCCGTCCTGACCACATCGGTAGCAGAAGAATTGTCCTTTCCCCCTTCGCCCAGGTGGGATGGTGGCTCTAAATGCTGACTTCTCCATCGCCACAGTCAGAGGTGCCTTATTCCTGGAAGTCTTAGCTCGGTCAATGGTGCTTTGCAGTTCAGCTATCCGTTCTGTCAGGACCTGCATTTGTTGGGCAAGTTCCTCTGTGGTGCTCACCATCAGTACACTGGCCATTTGCAGTGGTGTTGTGCCGGCTGGCTCCAATGTTTGGGCTTCCCAAAACTCACTGGCAGCCTGCCTTTCTTCCTCTTCTCTGACCTCCTTTATCAGCTGGGAATAACTTGGGGGATGTTCCCGTCGTTCTCTTAGCCGGAGATGGAGTAGAATCGGGTTCTGATACTGAGCTCCTCTTACAATTTGAGCCAGTCTGGTCCGATCCATCTGTTCAGCAGTCACTGCTCCCCTCATGACAGCTCTCTGAAGCAGTCTCTCCAGCCTCTGTATATAGGCTGAAATCTTCTCGCCAATTTGCTGTCGGGAATTAAGGAACTTACAGTAACTGTCTTCAGGGCCCTCTACACTCCCAAAGGTATGATCAAGGGCCTCTAGGCAGTCCTTCACACTGACCCCAGGGTCAATGAGCTTCAGGGTGCGAATCACATCTAATGCTGGGCCACTAAGGCTCTCTATTAGACATCTTCGCTTTTCTGCTTCAGGTACGGCCCACTCCTGCAGCATTTCAGTGGTATGCTCCAACCAGGGTTCGAACTCCTCTGCCCCAGCAAATAATCTTAACTCACGACAAGAGTTTAACATAGCCTGGGACAGCACAACCTTTTCCAATATTTGCCCCAGTGCTTTTGCCCAATCATTGGCTGAGGCTGCGGCCCCTGAGCTAGAGGCTGCAGGGCCGGGGCCCAACAAACCTGACATATTAGCCATTATACAAACAGTAATTTCCTCAAAATATAACCACAATTGTTTCCCAATGCAGTGGAACACTCAACAGGTGCTTGCGAGGGGTACTGACCCAGGGAATCCCGGACGAGCCCCCAAAAATGTAACCCTTCTGCCCATCTAAGTTGGCAGCAACAAGGGCCGGGTT
>NW_020705104.1:0-4105 GCF_002925995.2 Terrapene triunguis
GCCTCCTCCAAACACCTTCCTTATTCTCACCACAGGACCTTCCTCCTGGTGTCGGATAATGCTTGTGCTCCTCAGTCCTCCAGCAGCACACCCTCTCACTCTCAGCTCCTTGTGCCTCTTGCTCCCAGCTCCTCACACTCCCCACCACAAACTGAAGTGAGCTCCTTTTTAAAACCCAGGTGCCCTGATTAGCCTGCCTTAATTGATTCTAGAAGCTTCTTCTTAATTGGCTCCAGGTGTCCTAATTAGCCTGCCTGCCTTAACTGGTTCTAGCAGGTTCCTGATTACTCTAGTGCAGCCCCTGCTCTGGTCACTCAGGGAACAGAAAACTACTCATCCAGTGACCAGTATATTTTCCCTCTACCAGACTCCTGTATCCCACTGGTCTGGGTCTGTCACATATCCCTCCCCCCTGCTCAACGCCAAGGGGTTGGGCAGCTTGGGACGCCAGACAGTGCACACGTGACAAGCCATCAGCGTTGCCATGACGGCTCCCTGCTCTGTGTTGCACACGGAACTGGAAAGGTTGGAGGGATAAGAACCATCTGGTCACCCTTGTGTTCTTCTCCTTGTTCCGCTGCATCCATTGAAGAGGGGCATGGTCGGTCACGAGGACAAATCTGCGCCCAAGCAGGTAGTAGCGCAATGTTTCCATGGCCCATTTTACAGCGAGGCATTCTCTCTCCACCACTGCATATTTTTGTTCCCTTGGAAGGAGTTTCCGACTGAGGTATAGAATTGGGTGTTCCTCCTCCCCGACCATCTGTGATAGAACGTCCCCCAACCCTACTTCCGATGCATCTGTCTGCAGGATAAACTCCTTGGTGAAATCAGGGGCTATCAGTACGGGGTTACTGCAGAGGGCAGTCCATAGGTCTGTGAATACTTCCTCTGCTGCGTCAGACCATCTCACTAGGTCTGTCAGGGGGCTTGCCCTTGTGGCAAAGTGGGGGATAAATCGTCGGTAATACCCCACCACACCTAGGAACGCCCGGACTTGTTTCTTGCGAGTTGGGCGGGGCCAATTTTGGATGGCCTCTAACTTGTTCACTTGGGGTTTTACCAGACCTTTCCCCACAATGTAGCCAAGATATTTGGCCTCTGTAAACCCTACAGCGCACTTGGCAGGGTTTGCTGTAAGGCCAGCTCGCCTGAAGGTATCGAGGACTGCCTCCACCTTCTCCAGGTGGGTTTCCCAGTCTGGGGTATGAATGACCACATCGTCAAGTAGGCAGCAGCATAACTGTTATGCGGGCATAATAGCTTGTCCATGAGGCGCTGGAAGGTAGCTGGGGCCCCATGTAGTCCAAAAGGGAGGACAGTATATTGAAAAAGACCCTCTGGTGTAGAGAACGCAGTCTTTTCCTTTGCGTCTTCTGCAAGGGGAATCTGCCAGTACCCCTTTGTCAAGTCTAGGGTAGTCAAGTACTGAGCATTACCCAGACGGTCCACTAGCTCATCTATGCGAGGTATGGGGTACGCGTCGAACTGGGATACTTCGTTTAGTTGCCGGAAGTCGTTGCAAAATCTTGTAGTGCCATCAGGTTTGGGCACCAGCACGATTGGGCTGGACCACTGACTGTGGGATTCTTCGATGATCCCCAACTCCAGCATTTTTTTTACTTCTGCTTTTATTTCCTCCCTTTTTGCCGCTGGCACCCGATAGGGCCTCATTGTTACTCTGGCCCCAGGGTTCGTGACGATGTGGTGATATGTCTCGGTTGTTCGACCCGGTTTTGTCGAGAACACATCTGGTTCCGGAAGATCATCTCAGACACCTCATTCTTCTGGTCTGGTGTTAAATCGGGAGACACTCTCACCTGTTTGGAAGGCTTGTTTTCCTGGGTTAGGTCTTTTTGGACCGTTGTGCATGCCAGGGTTTCAGAAGGTTAACGTGATAAATCTGTTCTTGTTTTCTGCGTCCTGGCTGCCGCACCTTGTAGGTTACTTCCCCTACGGGTTCAACCACCTCATAGGGCCCCTGCCATTAGACCAGAAGCTTGCTTTCTGCCGTGGGAACCAACACCATAACCCGATCCCCTGGTTGGAACTGTCGCACTTTTGCCTGGCGATTGTAATTGGTTCGCTGGGCCTCCTGTGCCTTCTCCAAATGTTCCCATACAATAGGGGTAACCCGGGCTATCCGGTCTCGCATCTGCATTACATGCTCGATTATATTTCTCCCCTCATTGGGTTCCTCTTCCCAGATCTCTTTGGCGATATCTAGTATGCCACGGGGGTGACGCCCGTATAATAACTTGAAGGGGGAAAACCCAGTTGAGGCCTGTGGTACCTCCCGGATAGCGAACATAAGGTAGGATAGTAGGGTGTCCCAATCCTTCCGGTCCCGACTTACCACCTTCCTTATCATAGCCTTGAGGGTTCGGTTAAACCTTTCCACCAACCCATCAGTCTGCGGATGGTAGACCGAAGTTCTCAGGGTATGTATATGGAGCAGCGTACAGAGGTCCTTCATTAGCTTCGACATAAATGGGGTTCCTTGGTCGGTTAATATCTCCTTCGGTAGCCCCATTCGGGCAAAGATCCCCACCAACTCTTTGGCTATAGTTTTAGAGGCCGTGTTCCGCAGGGGGACGGCTTCTGGGTAGCGAGTAGCATAGTCCAAAACAACAAGTATATATTGGTGGCCCCGAGCTGTCTTCTCCAGGGGTCCCACTAGGTCCATGGCTATTCGCTCGAAGGGGACCTCTACGATGGGAAGGGGTACTAAAGGTGCCCTCAAGTGGGGACGGGGACTGTGCAGCTGACACTCGGGGCAGGAGGCACAGTACATCCGCACTTCTTCATGTACTCCGGGCCAGAAGAACCGTCGTAGGACTCGTGCCAGGGTCTTCTCTACCCCCAAATGCCCCCCAAAAAGATGACTATGAGCAAGACTTAATACAGCGTTCTGGTGTTTTTGAGGTACTAGAATCTGCTGTACCTTCTGCCCCTGTACTGGTGCAACCCGGTATAAGAGATCCTTCTTCATTATGAAGTAGGGTCCTGGTCCCTGGGTTTTTCCTTCCACGGGGACCCCATCTATTTCAGTCACCTCCTTCCTAATGTTGTCATACCTTGGGTCTTCTGCCTGGTCCCATCCAAAATTTCCTCTCCCGGGGCTAATCTGCCCAAGATCTAGGGGCCCAGTCTCTGTTGCCGCTACTGGTTCAGAAGCATTGGAGTGGGGGTCAGACTCAGGTGCTTCTCCCTCCTGCGTGGCCTCCTTTTCAGCTGCGCGGGTCCACCTACCTACAAGAGCGACCCTCTGGCTTTGGGTCAGTATTCGGGTTCCCAAGGCCTTAGCTGCCCTTCTTTCCCTTTTTGTCTTTCTACCCTGTCTGGGAGTGGAGAACAAATCTGGGGATATTTCAGAGAAGATTGGGGGTTGACAGTCTGCTGTGGATGCCTCATCAATTTTAGGGTCCCCATCTTTCTCCAATCCCCCTACTGGGAGTAAGTTTCCAAACCCTGGGAAGTCCCTCCCTATGAGCACCGGGTATGGGAGTTTAGGGACTACACCTGCTGCTACCTCAGTAGTGTTCCCTTGGATCTCGATTTTTACTGGGATGGTGGGGTAGTAACTAACTGTCCCATGGACACATGTTATCCCCGTACGTTTAGCCTGCAGCAGCTGACTACGCTTCACGAGCTTCCCTGAGATAAGCGTGATAGCACTCCCCGAATCAACCAGTGCCGTGGTCCCTACCCCATTTAGTTTCACTGGTCTGTTATACATATGTGGGGTTAGTGAGACCCCCACAAGGTGGATTAGGGAGCATGGATCTGCCCAGTTCCCCAGGTTACACTGCATAGGCTCCTCAGCATTAGGACACTGTGCAGCTATGTGTCCCCACTCCCCGCAGGCATAACATCTGTATGGAGCCCTAGGCGTTCCCCGGTCTCTTGGTTCGCTGGGCCTCCTGTGCCCATTGTGGTGAAAAAAAATAAACCCTCTCCCTTTTTGTTTTGTTTTGTTTTTTGTTTTTTTGTTTAAATCACCCTCCTTCTTCCGCCGCGCTGTGCACCCCAAGATCCCACCCCTGACACCAGTGTGACAAAGTTCCTCCTCTATCTTGGTGGGTCCTGCGCTTATTGGCGGATT
>NW_020705105.1:0-1282 GCF_002925995.2 Terrapene triunguis
AGCCTGTATTTACCATACTCCCAGCAATATGAACCCACGTGAACCCTGTGACGGGTTGGATCACAGAAACCCCCTTGGGAGCTGCCACCCGATGTGCCAAGACTACCCCTGCTTCTGTTTTCCCTGCCAGCTCAGGACCCCAGCACCCTGTCTTGCTGTGTCAGACACTCCTGTCTGACTCCAACACAGACCAAGGGTCCGAATCACTTGTCCCAAAACTGCAAGTTTACCCAAAAACAGCTCACAGGAGTGTGCTTGTCTTTAGCACTCAGATGCCCAACTCCCAATGGGGTCTAAACCCAGATAAATCCGTTTTACCCTGCATAAAGCTTATGCAGGGCAAACTCATAAGTTGTTCGCCCTCTATAACACAGATAGAGAGATATGCACAGCTGTTTGCTCCCCCAGGTATTAATACATACTCTGAGTAAATTACTAAATAAAAAGTGATTTTATTAAATACAGACAGTAGGATTTAAGTGGTTCCAAGTAGTAACAGACAGAACAAAGTAAGTCACAAGCAAAATAAAATAAAATGCGCAAATCTATGCCTAATCAAACTAAATACAGATAATCTCACCCTCAGAGATGCTTCAGTAAGTTTTTCTCAGACTGGACACCTTCCAGGCCTGGGCACAATTCTTTCCCCTGGTACAGCTTTTGTTCCAGCTTAGGTGTTAGCTAGGGGTTTCTCCATGATGGCTCCTCTCTCCCCCTGTTCTCTTCCACCCCTTTATATGTCTTTTGCATAAGGCGGGAACTCTTTGTCCCTCTGGGTTTTCACCCCCCCTCACTGGAAAAGCACCAGGTTAAAGATGGATTCCAGTTCAGGTGACATGATCACATGTCACTGCAAGACTTCATTACTCACTTGCCAGCACACACATATACAGGAAGACTCAAAGGTAAATACAGCCATTTGCAGACAATGGGAGTCATCAAGATTCCAAACCATCCTTAATGGCCCACACTCTACATAATTACAATAGGCCCTCAGAGTTATGTTTTATATTTCTAGTTTTAGATACAAGAATGGTACATTTATACAAATCAGATGATCATACTCAGTAGATTATGCACTTTGTAATGATACCTTACAAGAGACCTTTTGCACGGAGCATATCCCAGTTGCATTATATTCACTTATTACCGTATTTTCTCTAAATTTATCCCAGTTACATTATATTGACTTATTATTATATTTTTATAAAACCATGTAGACTGCACAACGTCACAGAACCAGCCTGTATTTACCATACTCCCAGCAATATGAACCCACGTG
>NW_020705106.1:0-8914 GCF_002925995.2 Terrapene triunguis
TCCTGCCTCGTTACCGAGGGAACAGTTTGCCGTTCTCGTGGGCATACAATTCGGGAACAACACATTCCTACATCCCTCCGTATTTTATTTTATATGCGGTGTTTAAACAAAGCACCTTTGCAGGGTAGTATACACAATGTCACTAGATTGGGTAAACATTAAACAAAGCAGCAAAGTAAAACGCCAAAAATCAAAACTAAGACCCCATACTATAAAAGGGTCTTTATCCACTCTAAGGGTGGCTATGACTAAATGTAATTCCACCAAGGAGGAAAAACATCCTGGCAAATGGCTTAAACCTAACATTTCAGCATATCAATTTGCTATTACATGCGGTTACTATTATCAGTAAGCTTAAAACAGCACATTTCTTTCACTGTCTCACACCCCAGTTGTTGCTGGGTGGTTTACAGACAGGAACAAGGCAAGTACTTAACAGACCTTGCATTTCCGGGGCAACGGCCAGGTAGAAATCAGATTGATTTAATACTTCTGCCAGGTGGACCCATGTGTCTTGTAATGTGGTGTCATTAACATACACACAGCTGCATTAGCTTGAAAAAGTAAGTGTCCTGTCAGGTGTAATCCCAGGAGCACTGACTAAAATTCGATTGGGCATACCAGGTAGTTTAATTTCCCAGATGTCTTGGTGAATTACCCAGTCCCACATGCATCCTCCCCATGGGCCCGGCAGGATTTGGTATGTGGGAGCCCACACCCCCTTTACCGGTCCATATGCTTGGAAGGAGCATTGAGAACGTCTGCACTTCCACCCAGAAAGTCTCCAAGTATGTCTCCATGGCCACAGATCAGATGGTACTCCTGATGTGTCTGTAAGGGCAGTGGGCCAAGCCTGAACATGCTAGATCCCACTGCAATGCCTTCCCAGCCTCAGTGATATTCAATACCATCTCTGTCAGCAACTTCTGGGTCATTGTCTGTATTTGGATGTATTACAGGGGTAATAGTGTAATGAAGAAAATGGCAGGGGCAATGGCAACAAGGTGCCTTTGGTACTTGTCATTTAAAATCCAATTAGGGAGGGCAATACATGCTGAAGGACTTATCCAAAACACAGGGCGCAGCCTGTAGAATAAACCCCAAAATCCAATCAATACCACATTCCCAAGCATGGGTCCCACAAGTTTCTTTCTTTCCAGGTTATAATTCTTTATTTCTTCACCAGGGTCAGTTCTTAATGTCTTTTGTAGTCAGGAATTCCTGGACTTTGTGGTTTCAATGAAGCAAGTGTTCCTTCTTCTTTTCCTGAAACAGTCATGGTTCAGCATCATACAGGGGAGAGGTTACTAGCACATCACCCTGTAATGGTTTTGTGTCTTCTAGAAAAATCTAAAGGCACAGTAGGTCTGTTAGTGGACAAGGGAGAGGTTACTAGCACTTCACCTTGTCTTTTTTTCCTTTTTCCTGCTGTCCAGACGGCACAGCAGAACTAGAAGGAGAAATAGGCTTATCATCAGTCAGAAAGTCCTCCCGAGGTGGAGGGGTCTTTTTGCAGTGAAAAGCATGGGTCCAGGCAGTCAGTCCTTGGCACTTCACAGCAGTGTTGGTGGTCAACAGGACTTGGAAAGGGCCTTTCCAGCATGGAGCCAAAAGCAGTCTTTTGTTGATGGACTTTACATAGGGTATGTCTACACTACGAGAGTAGTTCGATTTTAGTTAAATCGAATATGTGCAATCGATATTAGAAAGTCGAACGTGTGTGTCTACACTAAGGACAGTAATTCGACTTTGTCAGTCCACAGTACCAGGGAAAGCGTCGACATTGGAAGCAGTGCACTGTGGGCAGCTATCCCACAGTTCCCGCAGTCCCCGCTGCCCATTGGAATTCTGGGTCGAGCCCCCAATGCCTTCTGGGTAAAAAAATGTGGCGAGGGTGCTTTTGGGTAACTGTCGTCATCCGTCAGTCACTACCGCCCTGCCTCCCTCCCTGAAAGCGCCGGCGGGAAATCAGTTCGCGCACTTTTTGATCAGTGACAGCGCGGACGCCACAGCACTGCGATCATGGATCCCGCTGCGACCATCGCTGCAGTTGTGGCCGTTCTCAACGCCTCGCACCTTATCATACACCTTACCCTGAGGCAGATGCAGAGTAATCAGGCGAGGAGGCTACGGCACCGCCGTGAGGGCCTGAAGTCGGAGAGTAGCACAGAGCTGTCAGAAACCACGAGCCCCAGCGCCCAGGACATCACGGTGGCAATGGGGCATGTGGATTTTGTTGAACGGCGATTCTGGGCCCGGGAAACAAGCACGGACTGGTGGGACCGCATAGTGCTTCAGGTCTGGGATGAATCCCAGTGGCTGCGAAACTTTCGCATGCGGAAGGGCACTTTCCTGGAACTTTGTGACTTGCTGTCCCCTGCCCTGAAGCGCAAGGACACCCGCATGCGAGCAGCCCTGACTGTCCAGAAGCGAGTGGCCATAGCCCTCTGGAAGCTTGCAACGCCGGACAGCTACCGGTCAGTCGCGAACCACTTTGGCGTGGGCAAATCTACCGTGGGGGTTGTTGTCCTGCAAGTAGCCAAGGCAATCGTCAAGGTACTGCTGTCAAAGGTAGTGACCCTGGGAAACGCGCAGGCCATCATAGATGGCTTCGCTGCGATGGGATTCCCAAACTGCGGTGGGGCTATAGATGGGACTCACATCCCTATCCTGGGACCGGGCCACCAGGCCAGCCAGTACATCAATAGAAAGGGCTACTTTTCAATGGTGCTGCAAGCACTGGTGGACCATCGGGGACGGTTTACAAACATCTACGTCGGATGGCCGGGCAAGGTTCATGACGCTCGCGTGTTCAGGAACTCTGGTCTGTTTAGACGGCTGCAGGAAGGTATTTACTTCCCGGACCACAAGATAACTGTGGGGGATGTGGAGATGCCTACAGTGATCCTCGGGGACCCAGCCTACCCACTAATGCCCTGGCTCATGAAGCCCTATACTGGCGCCCTGGACACAGAAAAAGAACTGTTTAACTACCGGCTGAGCAAGTGCAGAATGGTGGTGGAGTGTGCTTTTGGCCGTCTCAAGGGGAGATGGAGAAGCTTACTCACTCGCTGTGATCTCAGCGAAACCAATATCCCCATCGTTATTGCAGCTTGCTGTGTGCTCCACAATCTCTGTGAGAGCAAGGGGGAGACCTTTATGGCGGGGTGGGAGGTTGAGGCAAATAGCCTGGCTGCTGATTACGCCCAGCCAGACAGCCGGGCGATTAGAAGAGCCCAGCGGGACGCGCTGTGCATCCGGGAGGCTTTGAAAGCCAGTTTCAAGGCTGAGCAGGGTACCCAGTGACTTTTAAGTTTGTGGACACAGAGGCAGAACTTGCCCCCCTTTCTTTACCCAGTTGCCGTCGACTATCCTCTCCACTTACATACCCCCTTCACCCCCTTCCCAAAAAATAAAGTCTGTTCTGTTTTGTTAATGGACACCGTTGTCTTTATTACTGTTTTCGCGGGAATGTTTTAAACCTGGGACGCAGACTGTGGCGGGGGGCGGGTTTAGGGTTGTGATGCAAATGATGCTTCTAAACTCCAGGAATGACAGGCTCCGCGGTGGTGGACTGGTTGTTTCAACGGAGCCTGCCAGCCCTCCTGGCCGGGACTGCGTGTATGTGTCGGCTATGTGACTGTCTTGCAGGGGGAGGAGGGTTACAGATCCCCTGCTGCGCGGCTCTGTGATGCAGGGTAAGGACCGCTGCATAAGATCTGTAACTGCCCTCCCCCGCCACCAAGTCACAGAGCAACACCACCGCCCCCACCACACAAAACATGAAAACCACCTCCCAGACTGACCAGGATAACTAGTCACTGCACTGTATATGTGCCCTGCTGCTGCACCTGCCCCCTGCTAAAGGTGACTGTCCTGTCCAATGACCAAGCCCCTTCCCCCCCCCCTTCAGACAGACTCCCCTCCAAAAGAAGAGGATGGAAACAGAAATGAACAGAAACGTATTCTTTATTAACAACCGCACATGGAACGGGGGGGTGAAACTTGGACGGGGTCTTGTGTGAGGCGGGTAGGAAAGGACTTTTCAAATTTTGGGGAATGAGAGCCTTCTAGTGGTAGAGCAGTCCGCAGGGGTGGAGTGAAATTTTTCACGGCCCCTTCCACCCCTCCGTGTTTGGACTTTGGGTGAGGGGGGTATGGGACTTGGTGGCGGGGCAGGGCAGTTACAGAGAGACTGCAGCGGGGCTCTCTCCTCCTGCCTCCGGTCCTGCAGAACATCCACAAGGCGGCGGAGCGTGTCCGTTTGCTCCCTCATTAGTCCAAGCAGCGTTTGAGTATCCTGCCTGTCCTCCTGTCGCCACCTCTCCTCCCGTTCCATGTTTGCCCGGTGCATTTGGGACAAGTTCTCCCTCCACTGTGTCTGCTGGGCTGCCTGTGCTCGGGAGCATCCCATTAGTTCAGCAAACATGTCTTCCCGTGTCCTCTTCTTCCTCCTCCTAATGTGCGCTAGCCTCTGGGCAGATGTGGCTGTGGGAATTGGAAAAAGGGAGTGAATTCCTGAGACAGAGCAATGTATCTGTGAACAGAGAACATAGTCTTTCTCTGTGAACAAGACCATGCAGAGCACCTATCACACGCGCACTGAGGACAAGGTCGAATTTTCGGCCCTCGCCTACAGTGCCTGCGGTCTTGCTGTGGCGAGCTGAGGAGCAGGGCAGGACACCGGACTTTGTCTAGATGGCAAACATGGTAAGCCGTAGACTTGTGGCCGCTTAAAACTTTAAGAGTGGCACTGGCCTCCTTTCAAATAGAAAGCAATGCGAGTCTCTGCTGGCAGCAATCCTGCAAGCATGAACTCTGCCCCTGTCCCACCCCCTCGCGGCTGTAAACCGCGTGGCTGTAAACCGGCGGTTGCAGTTCTATAAAGGGACGGGCAAGCAGTCCCAATACTAACTTTCCCATACCTAATTCACAGCAGGGAGCCATGCCAGACATCACCCTCCTGAAGGTCTCCGAGAGCCAGAAGGAGAAGATGCTCCGGGACAGCCTGCAGAAACCGGGGCCATTTGCTGCACTGCTGTGCAAGGCCATGATCCCGGAGTACCTGCTGGCGTTGTGGCAGGGAAACGTGTCCTACCACGGGGGGCCTAATAAGCTCTCCCTGCCCAGGAACCTGCTGATGAGGCTGGAAAAACACCTGCAGGAGGTGTATGAGGAGTTCTCCCCGGAGGATCTCGCCTCTATCCCCGGTTACATTGACCAGTTCCTGGCTTAGGTGCCCTTGGAGGGACAAATGACTGCAGGGTTTTGGGCATTATAATCATGAAGCGGACATTGTGCAATTTTTTGAAAATGGTTCGGACTATATATTGAGGCGCCCAAAAAAAGACAAATCATGATACACTTTGCACTGATTCCCCTTTTGTTTGACTTTACTGTTTACATGTTTTGAAGCACTTTACCCACTGTTCATATTTTCAATCTTCTTGTTTTGTTGCAAATAAATGTTTACATGTTTTAAAGCACTTTAGCTAATGTTAATATTTTAAATACGCCAGTTATGTTGTAAATAAATGTTTAGATATTTAAAACACTTACTGCTTGATCCGTCCCCTGAATCTGTGTCTGGGGTAACGGCTGGGGAGGGTTGGTAGGGGATCTCTGTCAGGGTGATGAAGAGCTCCTGGCTGTCGGGCAAATCAGCGTTGTAAGCGCTGTCTACTGCCTCGTCCTCCTCATCTCCTTCCTCCTCTTCCCCGTCCGCTGAGGAACCGGCCGCGGACAATATCCCATCCTCAGAGTCCACGGTCAGGGGTGGGGTGGTGGTGGCGGCCGCACCTAGGATGGAATGCAGTGCCTCGTAGAAACGGGATGTGTGGGGCTGGGATCCAGAGCGTCCGTTTGCCTCTTTGGTCTTCTGGTAGCCTTGTCTCAGCTCCTTGATTTTCACGCGGCACTGCGTTGCATCCCGGCTGTAGCCTCTCTCTGCCATGGCTTTAGAGATCTTCTCATAGATCTTTGCATTCCGTCTTTTGGAGCGCAGCTCCGAAAGCACGGACTCATCGCCCCACACTGCGATGAGATCCAAGACTTCCCGATCCGTCCATGCTGGGGCCCTCTTTCTATTAGATTGCACGGCCATCTCTGCTGGAGAGCTCTGCATCGTTGCCACTGCTGCTGAGCTCACCACGGTGTCCAAACAGAAACTGCGATTCAAACTGCCCAGACAGGAAAAGGAATTCAAATTTTCCCGGGGGAGTGGCTGGTCAGAGCATCCGAGCTCGGACTGCTGTCCAGAGCGTCAACAGAGTGGTGCACTGTGGGATAGCTCCCGGAGCTATTAGCGTCGATTTCCATCCACACCTAGCCTAATTCGACATGGCCATGTCGAATTTAGCGCTACTCCTCTCGTTGGGGAGGATTACAGAAATCGATTTAAAGAGAGCTCTATGTCGAACTAAATAGCTTCGTGGTGTGGACGGGTGCAGGGTTAATTCGATATAACGGCGCTAAATTCGACATAAAAGCCTAGTGTAGACCAGGCCATAGACTCAGTCTCCTGGTTTTAATTAATGGCAGGGGTGCTAGGATCTTTGGATAGCACTTCTTTTATCTGTGAAAAAAACCTAACACATTTCATTAATGCCTGGTAGTGTTTTGCAGATTTCATTGTTGCTCGGGCACATTCAAGCCCCCCCCTTGTCTTGGGGGTCAGCCAAGTTTTGGCTGTGACCTTGGATGAGCCTGCAAGCTGTATTTTCCTCTCAGTTAACTCATTCTGTGCTTTTTCCTCTTCTCCCTTTCTCGGCTTCTTTTAACCTACAAAGGAAACCTTCACTCTTCCAGTAAAATAACTTTATTACAGAGCTTTGGAGCAACAAACCGGGACAAGCACACCCACTTTTGAGGAGTGCACTCGGTACAACCTCAGGTGTCTAATTGCTTTCCTCCCTCCCCAGCCCTCTGGCTAGAAATCTGAGGTAGCCAGAAGGATCCCATGGGCAATATGGGGAGTGGGTTAACCTTCCATGTCCCTGTTTCCAAAGACTGTTGGTATGCAATTCTTAACAACAATTTTTGCCATAAAACACAAAAATAATTCCTATTGTGCCAGTAAATGCATGGTACATTGAATGCTGTTCAGCTGGCATCCGTTTTCTCTGATGATCTGAAAAACAAAAGTACAGAGGTCTACCCCTTCTGGGCAGTCAGTCATTGCTTAAAATGTTTCCTTGTATTTGTTTCATAGGCAGCCCAGGTTTCAGTGGCTTCTACCTTATTAGTTAGAAAGTTGCACTAATACAGATGCTTTCTGGCTTGCTTCCAAATCCAAAGCTATCCACAGCTTAAAGATTCTTACTTAAAAAGGGTCACAATTAACTTTCCCAGTCTTTTGATTGCCTTTTACTTCTAACTCCAGCTTTCAAACACGGGGGTAATAAGGGGGCTAGTGGACTCCTCCACATGCCCTGCCCGTAGCTGGTCATTAACCAAGTGCTGGAGGGCCTCCAGCTTGTCCAGAGGAAGCGGCCACTGTGCAACCCATACGGGCTCATCAGTGAGCCAACGGAGGGGGAGGGCCGTACGCCTAATCATCAATATGGATGGTGGCAATTAAAGCAGTTCCCCTGAGGTTTCTGCCCCTTGTGCAGGGCAGCTGCCAGCAGGGCCATCTGATGGGTTTGAGTGCCCACATTAGCACACGCCTGCAGCAACTCCGCCAGGGTCGAAGGACTTAGAGGACTCGCTCGCAGCGGGGACCCTGCGGAACGCGCGACGGGCACACTGGTCAATGATGGGAAAAGCTACCTGGGGCTTGCCCACCGCCTGCTCGGGGATGATCGAAAACTGCCCTGTGCCATATAACTGCTCAGCAAGATAAGCCCCCCCACCTTGTGCTGCTGCCGCAAGCGCCTCTCGCTGGTACTCGCTGTCCCACACAACGTATTGCGCGGGAGACAGCACCATGCGACACATGTCTTTCCAATCTTGGGGGAGCAAGTGATAACCGTTTGACACACCTTTCAAGATCCTCAGTAGCTCGTGCAAAACCAAGTAGGGGAGAGCCTCCCAGTTCACTACCCGCCCCCGGTTTCCATTATTCTGCCTAGAGACGGGGAACGCCTCGAACCCACGGCTGGATTCCTCGCCGGTCAAGAGACCGGCCTCGCGCACTGGCTGCACCGCCCTGGCGACAGCGCCCCCCCGCCCGACCGGTGGCCAGGGGGGCGCCGCCACGGGCGGCGGCGTAGGGGGGGGTCAGCTGCGGGCAGGAGGGGGGTGGCCCATCACCTGGGGGCAAAGGGGGAAACCGGCTTAAGGCCGTTGGGGCCGAACCCCTCCAGCGCCTCCTTACAACGCTGCCAGAGCAGCAGGTGCTGAACTGGGGCACGGGGTTCACTATACAAGGCGATCCCAATCCATATCCAATCAAAAAGCTGTAATGACCCGCAGTCTGGATACCAGGGGCACTGGTGATCTATTTCCCTTAGAAGGTCCTCAATATGAGCGACCGAGACAGCGACACATGATCGCTGCCGTATAATCTTTTGTAACTCTCTTGCGTGCTCCTTCTGGGCACTGGAAAGTTTCCCCCCCATACTCACGAATAAGGGGCGGCAAACAGCCGCGGGTGCGCTCGGCGTATCCAGCGGGTGAGTAGAGGGGTATCACGTCGGAGTCACCAGCTGCTGTGGTGACGACGCAGGAAAGGAAACAGAACACCAGGTTTGTTGGTAGCCAGAGAGCTTTACAAGCCTCCTGCAAAAGCCTCCCAGGAAAACTTTTCCTGGGGTTTTTATTCTTCTCCTTACTTTATTTACAACTTATCTGAGTGGTTACATTCTTGCCCATTCAGAAGGCAGGCAGTATACATGAGCATGAGATTACAAACCCATCTCTTAAGAGCGTGAAAAGCCAGCTGCAAAGGTGATGTCATTGTTGCCAATAAGTT
>NW_020705107.1:0-1511 GCF_002925995.2 Terrapene triunguis
TCCCAGTCCCGAGCCCACACCCCTCCTGCACCCAAACTCCCTCCCAGAGCCTTAGACAGGTGTGTGTGGCGGGGTGGGACTTGGACCCATTCTGGGCACCACCAACGATTATACAAACCTGCCGCCGCTGGTGGCACCTAGGAACCCAGAGCTGCCCTGCACCCTGCTGCCTGTGGGTCCGGGTGTCCTGCAGCTAGGAGTAAGGCCCAGCTCAGGCAGACGTCCCCATGGTTGCTCTGATCAAGCTAGCGCACTAACAATAGCAGTGTGGCCGCCTGGGTGCCACCCCAGGACCACCCCACCCGAGAGCCTAGGCATGTGCTCATGGCCACACGGCTACGTTTAGCACTCTAGCCCAATCAAAGCTAGCGCCTGTATTTCTACCAGCCTGGGAATCCCAACTCCAGCTGCCCTGGAGACGGCCATCTCCCGTAACAGCTAGGGAGGGTGTGAAATCCCTCGGGTGCACGAAGCATAGCTTGCCAGGGGCCCCTTTCCTCTGAGGATCTCCAAGCATCGCACATCTTGCAACCTCATCAACCAAGCGGTAAGAGCATGAACCCTTAAAAAGCTCATTCTGCTCCCCTTCCAGCCCCCAACGTTTAGCCCATTAGCAAAGCCCCATCTGACTTGGCGCATGACCTGGGCCACGCTACACCTCCCTAGAGTCTGTATGCCCATCTGCACAACGGATATCGCATAACCTCCCTTGCAGGGGGCACTGAGAGAGGTGAGATCCGCGGCTCAAAGGCAGCAAAATATATCGGCAACACACCATCGTTGGCTGGGTGGATTGGGGCCCGCTCCCCACATTGCCAAGTGAATGCAATGCCCCCGCCACATTAAAGAACCCAATTCTCAGCATTATGGGGATGGTTCATTCCTGTTACATGAAGGCAAGGCCTGTTTTGAGGCCCTAAACTACTCAGTCATGGGGCAAAGGTCACTCCTGTTTGCCAGCAGTCAGCATGAGCACTTGAGCAAGTACTGATGGCTGGTTACAGGCAGGAAAGTGATTCCTGGTTGCTGCTCCCATCTGTTTCCTTTGGGTGTTGTCTACACTAGGAAATACTGGACCCTTCGTTCTCCGTGCTTGCAGCGTCCCTGATCGTAGCTGTAAGTGCAGACCTGGCAGCGGCTCAGAGAACAAAGGACCAAATAACCCATGTTCTCTCAGTGTCTCCAAGTCAGACCTGGTTAGTTCAGCCCTGCAGAGCAAACCAGCACTCACCGCCCCGATCCGTGTGCTGATTCTGTGGAGACATGAGCAGTTCAAGGATTTTTAAGGGGACAAGAAAGGGTTTGGAGAAGCCAGTCCAGGGTATCTCTATGCAATGACATCCAGTCAGCCCCCAGTAGCATGCCTGGTAAAAGTACCACCCAGAGGCGGCTTCCATTGATGTATACATTGGAAAAACTTATACCAAAGCTATTGAGAGAATTAACATCAATAAGGAGTTTTCATGCATCCGTCTCGTTACTTACAGAAGCAAATGCTTTTTGGAGGAGTA
>NW_020705108.1:0-1514 GCF_002925995.2 Terrapene triunguis
CAATCCCAGTCCCGAGCCCACACCCCTCCTGCACCCAAACTCCCTCCTAGAGCCTTAGACAGGTGTGTGTGGCGGGGTGGGACTTGGACCCATTCTGGGCACCACCAACGATTATACAAACCTGCCGCCGCTGGTGGCACCTAGGAACCCAGAGCTGCCCTGCACCCTGCTGCCTGTGGGTCCGGGTGTCCTGCAGCTAGGTGTAAGGCCCAGCTCAGGCAGACGTCCCCATGGTCACTCTGATCAAGCTAGCGCACTAACAATAGCAGTGTGGCCGCCTGGGTGCCACCCCAGTACCACCCCACCCGAGAGCCTAGCCATGTGCTCATGGCCACACGGCTACGTTTAGCACTCTAGCCCAATCAAAGCTAGCGCCTGTATTTCTACCAGTCTGGGAATCACAACTCCAGCTGCCCTGGAGACGGCCATCTCCCGTAACAGCTAGGCAGGGTGTGAAATCCCTCGGGTGCATGAAGCATAGCTTGCCAGGGGCCCCTTTCCTCTGAGGATCTCCAAGCATCGCACATCTTGCAACCTCATCAACCAAGCGGTAAGAGCATGAACCCTTAAAAAGCTCATTCTGCTCCCCTTCCAGCCCCCAACGTTTAGCCCATTAGCAAAGCCCCATCTGACTCGGCGCATGACCTGGGCCACGCTACACCTCCCTAGAGTCTGTATGCCCATCTGCACAACGGATATCGTATAACCTCCCTTGCAGGGGGCACTGAGAGAGGTGAGATCCGCGGCTCAAAGGCAGCAAAATATATCGGCAACGCACCATCGTTGGCTGGGTGGATTGGGGCCCGCTCCCCACATTGCCAAGTGAATGCAATGCCTCCGCCACATTAAAGAACCCAATTCTCAGCATTATGGGGATGGTTCATTCCTGTTACATGAAGGCAAGGCCTGTTTTGAGACCCTAAACTACTCAGTCATGGGACAAAGGTCACTCCTGTTTGCCAGCAGTCAGCATGAGCACTTGAGCAAGGACTGATGGCTGGTTACAGGCAGGAAAGTGATTCCTGGTTGCTGCTCCCACCTGTTTCCTTTGGGTGCTGTCTACACTAGGAAATACTGGACCCTTCGTTCTCCGTGCTTGCAGCGTCCCTGATCGTAGCTGTAAGTGCAGACCTGGCAGCGGCTCAGAGAACAGGGGACCAAATAACCCATGTTCTCTCAGTGTCTCCAAGTCAGACCTGGTTAGTTCAGCCCTGCAGAGCAAACCAGCACTCACCGCCCCGATCCGTGTGCTGATTCTGTGGAGACATGAGCAGTTCAAGGATTTTTAAGGGGACAAGAAAGGGTTTGGAGAAGCCAGTCCAGGGTATCTCTATGCAATGCCATCCAGTCAGCCCCCAGTAGCATGCCTGGTAAAAGTACCACCCAGAGGCGGCTTCCATTGATGTATACATTGGAAAAACTTATACCAAAGCTATTGAGAGAATTAACATCAATAAGGAGTTTTCGTGCATCCGTCTCGTTACTTACAGAAGCAAATGCTTTTTGGAGGAGTA
>NW_020705109.1:0-2760 GCF_002925995.2 Terrapene triunguis
TTACATCGCAATGTATAGGGTAATGGGAGTCAGGAAGGAGTCCCAGATAAGCTGGGAAGATAGGTTTCCAATAGTTCAGTAATGGGGTGAAGTAGGGTGGGAGGGTGTGAGTTACTAGAGCCAATAGATCTTCAGTGACTTTATTTCTTCAATTTTTCCTTCTGTTATGAATTATTTTTCATAGTGGAAGGGGAGTGTTCAGTGAAACTTCAGGCTCGTCTACATGAAAACGCTCAGGAAAATTAATCTGAATTAACTAAAGGTATGAAGGTGAAGTGGATTAGTTAAACTGCATTAAACCCCTGTGTGGAGACACTTCTCATTCAGTATTAAAATGGCCTTAAAGTGAATTAAACTAAACTGAATTAAGGCCATTTTAATGCATAGGGGTTTAATACAGCAACTAACTAACTGCTATAAATTCACACCTGTGAGTTAATTTGGATTAACTTTCCTGAGTATCCCTGTGTAGGCATAGCCTTCATTTCTGTATTAAATGCTAATGAAAACACCTGTGATAAATCACAGTAGGTCAGAAGATTTAGCCTACTTGCTGTCAGTGTACATGGTGCTCTCAGGATTTGGGGTGGCTGGCAGGGGGACTGTTGAAGTATCCCAGAAGTTCCAGACATACAACATTAGGTGGCCACCTGATGTGCTGAGATACTCCTGAGCCCGCCTGTTATGCCAATTTGGACACCCTTTTTACCTGTCTTGCTGAGTCAGGCTATTAAGTCTGCTCTACTGCAGAACGAAACAGACAATGAGATCAGTTCTGGGAAGGCTCAGCTTAAGGGACTTGTCCCAGCACTCAGGTGTCCACCTCCCTTGGAGTGCAGACCCAAAGATATATTATGAAATCTGCCTCCTCCCTCAATGTGGAGGAAGGTATGCACAACTTCTCCCCCCATCCTCCCAAGTTAGAAATTACAGAAACTGGGTTTAATAATAAACAAAACAAATTATATTAACTATAAAAGGCAGATTTTAAGTGGTAAAAGGGGTAACAAACAGAACCAAGCAGATTACTAAGCAAATGAAATCAAACATGCAAACTAATCTAGTTTCACTAAAGAAATTGGTTACAAATAATATTTCTCACCCTAGATATTGTTGCAGGCAGGTTGCAAAGTTTCTGTGGTTCAGAGTTACAGTTATATTCCTTTTCAGGCTGGACTCCCCCCTCCGTCTGGACTTCTCCCCCCTCCTTCCCTTCACGTGGCTTTTCCAGTCTTTCTTCTTGGGCAGACAGGCCATGGAGAGGAGGAGTCCTGGTTGCCTTCCTCCCCACCCTTAAATTGGACTTACATGAGGCAGGAATCCTTTGTTTCCCAAACTTGACCCCCTTTCTCTTCCAGTGGAAAGTTACAAGAAGTCCCAGGTAATGTTTAGTATCAGGTGACAAGACCACCTGACTCTGTAGGATTACAGTGTCCATGAGTCCCTTTCTACAGTCCATTGTCCTCGCTGATTGGCCATGAGCCCTGTCTGGCTTTTCCATTGTTGTACCTGAAGTGTTAGCAGTGGGCGTCACCCAAAGTAACATAGTTGAAATTCAGATACATAGTCAATATTCCTAACTTCAGATACAGGCATACAAATTGGATAATCACATTCAATAAATCATAACCTTTCCAATGATATCTCACATGAGCCATCTTGCATAAAGTATATCTCAGTTATGTCGTATTCATATCATAAGCATATTTTCATAAAGAATGTGGAATGAAACGTGTCGCATGCATTAACAGATATTTTAAAAAGTTATGGAGTGTGTGTGTGTGTGTGTGTGTTTGGGGGGGAAGGGAGTTGTCTTTGAACTTCTGCTTGACTATTCGGAGTTTTAGATTTTGCAGTATGTTATTGGAAAGGTAATTTCCCTTGTATTTGCAATAATGTCTCAGATTTGACCTATGTCTGTATTTCGAATAGTTTTAAGTTAATACACAGGTTTCTCCACAGGTACTGAATATACTAAATTTAGAGAAGGTTTTCTTCGGTGTATGAGAAGCATCTATTTCAGACAGTGCACTAGACAGTTGAAATAATTTTGCTATACTTCAAGATTCAGACAGTTGTACAGTAGATAGCAAACATAATCTTGCTATATGTAACAGAATGATTGTATTTCATCCTGTAACTGTTATGACCTGTGTGTTGAAGAACACATAAAACCAGGATGTATTTAACAGCCTTGACTCTGAGCACATAGTGACTATTTCTGTTGGTGACTGCCGAGAGATTTGTTGCACTGCTGTTGCCTATTTGCATAGTGTATAATGAATTTTGGAACTAGATTGTGTCAGGAATACATTGATAATATTCCCATGGTTATTGTGAAACTTCTTCCTTGTAGCTCATCACAATAATATTGTTGTGGAGGGCGAGGGTGTTTCATTACTTTTTTAAAACAAGAATAAGTCTGTATGTTAAAGAATAATAATATGGAAATACAGAAGCTTCTATATGAATTTAAATAAGTGTGAGGTTTAATGACATAAGATCCCTTCATACAAATGCTGTAGGTGAGTATTTTGACTCTACAACATCCAGTCTGGAGATGGCAAAGGCCATCCAGTGTTGTGTTGATGGTTTTTTGTCTTGTTTCTTTGTTCCATGTAAATATCAACCAGATGAGCCGAACACATAGAGTGATAGAAATCAGCATGCAAGAGGCGATGTTGCTGGAAATCCATGTGCACAGTTGCTTTCAGTGCTATCCCATCATCTCTGAATGTGGTTTACAAGTGAAATGAGGTG
>NW_020705110.1:0-2737 GCF_002925995.2 Terrapene triunguis
TTACATCGCAATGTATAGGGTAATGGGAGTCAGGAAGGAGTCCCAGAGAAGCTGGGAAGATAGGTTTCCAATAGTTCAGTAATGGGGTGAAGTAGGGTGGGAGGGTGTGAGTTACTAGAGCCAATAGATCTTCAATGACTTTATTTCTTCAGTTTTTCCTTCTGTTATGAATTATTTTTCATAGTGGAAGGGAAGTGTTCAGTGAAACTTCAGGCTCGTCTACATGAAAACGCTCAGGAAAATTAATCTGAATTAACTAAAGGTATGAAGGTGAAGTGGATTAGTTAAACTGCATTAAACCCCTGTGTGGAGACACTTCTCATTCAGTATTAAAATGGCCTTAAAGTGAATTAAACTAAACTGAATTAAGGCCATTTTAATGCATAGGGGTTTAATACAGTAACTAACTAACTGCTATAAATTCACACCTCTGAGTTAATTTGGATTAACTTTCCTGAGTATCCCTGTGTAGGCATAGCCTTCATTTCTGTATTAAATACTAATGAAAACACCTGTGATAAATCACAGTAGGTCAGAAGATTTAGCCTACTTGCTGTCAGTGCACATGGTGCTCTCAGGATTTGGGGTGGCTGGCAGGGGGACTGTTGAAGTCTCCCAGAAGTTCCAGACATACAACATTAGGTGGCCACCTGATGTGCTGAGATACTCCTGAGCCTGCCTGTTATGCCAATTTGGGCACCCTTTTTACCTGTCTTGCTGAGTCAGGCTATTAAGTCTGCTCTACTGCAGAACGAAACAGACAATGAGATCAGTTCTGGGAAGGCTCAGCTTAAGGGACTTGTCCCAGCACTCAGGTGTCCACCTCCCTTGGAGTGCAGACCCAAAAGATATATTATGAAATCTGCCTCCTCCCTCAATGTGGAGGAAGGTATGCACAACTTCTCCCCCCACCCTCCCAAGTTAGAAATTACAGAAACTGGGTTTAATAATAAACAAAACAAATTTTATTAACTATAAAAGGCAGATTTTAAGTGGTAAAAGGGGTAACAAACAGAACCAAGCAGATTACTAAGCAAATGAAATCAAACATGCAAACTAATCTAGTTTCACTAAAGAAATTGGTTACAAATAATATTTCTCACCCTAGATATTGTTGCAGGCAGGTTGCAAAGTTTCTGTGGTTCAGAGTTCCAGTTATATTCCTTTTCAGGCTGGACTCCCCCCTCCTTCCCTTCATGTGGCTTTTCCAGTCTTTCTTCTTGGGCAGACAGGCCATGGAGAGGAGGAGTCCTGGTTGCCTTCCTCCCCACCCTTAAATAGGACTTACATGAGGCAGGAATCCTTTGTTTCCCAAACTTGACCCCCTTTCTCTTCCAGTGGAAAGTTACAAGAAGTCCCAGGTAATGTTTAGTATCAGGTGACAAGACCACCTGACTCTGTAGGATTACAGCGTCCATGAGTCCCTTTCTACAGTCCATTGTCCTCGCTGATTGGCCATGAGCCCTGTCTGGCTTTTCCATTGTTGTACCTGAAGTGTTAGCAGTGGGCGTCACCCAAAGTAACATAGTTGAAATACAGATACATAGTCAATATTCCTAACTTCAGATACAGAAATGATACAGGCATACAAATTGGATAATCACATTCAATAAATCATAACCTTTCCAATGATATCTCACATGAGCCATCTTGCATAAAGTATATCTCAGTTATGTCGTATTCATATCATAAGCATATTTTCATAAAGAATGTGGAATGAAACGTGTCGTATGCATTAACAGATATTTTAAAAAGTTATGGAGTGTGTGTGTGTGTTTGGGGGGGAAGGGAGTTGTCTTTGAACTTCTGCTTGACTATTCGGAGTTTTAGATTTCGCAGTATGTTACTGGAAAGGTAATTTCCCCTGTATTTGCAATAATGTCTCAGATTTGACCTATGTCTGTATTTTGAATAGTTTTAAGTTAATACACAGGTTTCTCCACAGGTACTGAATATACTAAATTTAGAGAAGGTTTTTTTCGGTGTATGAGAAGCATCTATTTCAGACAGTGCACTAGACAGTTGAAATAATTTTGCTATGCTTCAAGATTCAGACAGTTGTACAGTAGATAGCAAACATAATCTTGCTATATGTAACAGAATAATTGTATTTCATCCTGTAACTGTTATGACCTGTGCGTTGAAGAACACATAAAACCAGGATGTATTTAACAGCCTTGACTCTGAGCACATAGTGACTATTTCTGTTGGTGACTGCCGAGAGATTTGTTGCACTGCTGTTGCCTATTTGCATAGTGTATAATGAATTTTGGAACTAGATTGTGTCAGGAATACATTGATAATATTCCCATGGTTATTGTGAAACCTCTTCCTTGCAGCTCATCACAATAATATTGTTGTGGAAGGCAAGGATGTTTCATTACTTTTTTAAAACAAGAATAAGTCTGTATGTTAAAGAATAATAATATGGAAATACAGAAGCTTCTATATGAATTTAAATAAGTGTGAAGTTTAATGACACAAGATCCCTTCATACAAATGCTGTAGGTGAGTATTTTGACTCTACAACATCCAGTCTGGAGATGGCAAAGGCCATCCAGTGTTGTGTTGATGGTTTTTTGTCTTGTTTCTTTGTTCCATGTAAATATCAACCAGATGAGCCGAACACATAGAGTGATAGAAATCAGCATGCAAGAGGCGATGTTGCTGGAAATCCATGTGCACAGTTGCTTTCTGTGCTATCCCATCATCTCTGAATGTGGTTTACAAGTGAAAT
>NW_020705111.1:0-4097 GCF_002925995.2 Terrapene triunguis
TCTATTGTTGTGTGCACTCTTCAATAAAGAGCTTGTATTGGACCTTGCTGGTGTTGCCTGTCTCTCACTCTGCGGTCAGACAACGAACCTTGCCGTCTGGGTTAAAAGTCCCTGACAAATTTGGCGACTCTGCCGGGACTCGTCTGACTCTCCGGTGCAGGATCAGACTCTGAAGCAACGCAGCGCGCATCCTCTGGCTTCGAGGAGTCTTGCCCGGTAACCTGATCCCTGCGTCGGTGATAAGGCGAGTCCTGTGAACCAGCTGAAGCCTGTAGAAACCCAGCAACATCCGCCTACCCGTTGAGTAGGGTCCAGGTCTTCGGGGTTCGAGTCCCTGGATAAGGTAAGCGATCGCCGGAGAGGGGTTAGAGTCCCCAGAGAGGGGTTAGAGTCCCCGGGAGAAGGGGTTAGAGTCCCTACAGGCTAAATGGGACAATTTGGCAGTAAGTGCCCAGGGGACGCCCCGTTGTCTCTGGTACTTTGAGATTGGAAGGAAATCTCTGAAACAACCGGTTTGACTAAATCTAAGATGAGAAACTTATGCCAAATTCAGTGGCCCTCCTTTACTACCCATTTGTCCCCGACTAAAGACTGGCCAAGGTGCGGAACCTTTTCTGCTGACAGGATGGATTCCCTCAGGGATATCCTGGTTGATCTTAGACTGGGACAAATGGATTATTTATTTGTATGGTATAACTATAAACCAAAAGAAAAACTGCTTTCGGCCCCAGCTGGCTGTGAAAAAATATAGACAGAGGCAAACCAAAGACAATACAAGTTACAAGTGCTGAGATTACATTTGCAAAGCTTAACTGTTCAGTGAGATCCAACAGTCTGCCTTTGAGACCCTGGAGCTGGCGTGGTTTGGGGACGCTGTAAAGAAGCCATAGGCAGCCGGCCTGGACTGGAATCTCTGAAAGAGACGGCGCAGGAGACCCCAGGGTGTAAAAGAACAGCCCTCCCAAGAGTGGAAGCAAGTCAGAGATTCTGGACAAGCTGTATACAGGATAATCTCCCGTCCACCTCTCCCCCTTCTCTGGACGTTATACAAAGACGTGGCCAGTCTGGACGTACATGTATCACTGTGTGTTTGAAAGCAGGAGTTAGAAGTAAAAGGCAATCAAAAGTCTGGGAAGTTAATTGTGTCCTTTTTTAAAGTAAGAATCTTTAAGCTGTGGATAGCTTTGGATCTGGAAGCAAGCCAGAAAGCATCTGTATTAATGCAGTTTTCTAACTAATAAGGTAGAAGCCACTGAAACCTGGGCTGCCTATGAAACAAATACAAGGAAATATGGGGTAATTCCTCTGTTTTGTCTAAAATCAACAAGAGTATGTGTATATAAAGGAAATATTTTAAGCAATGACTGACTACCCAGAAGGGGTAGACCTCTGTTCTTTTGTCTTTCAGATCATCAGAGAAAACGGATGCCAGCTGAACAGCATTCAATGTACCATGCATTTACTGGTACAATAGGAATTATTTTTGTGTTCTTTGTCCTGTCTTGTGGTGTTTGTCTTGTGGCCAGAATTGTTGGGTTTAATATTTTCATAAGACAGTCTAGTTCAAAATTAAATAGAAGGGTTAAATCAAAAAGCAGATACTTGTTTTATTCAACTTGGAATACAAAGTGTTTGGATAAATCAGGAAAATGTGATATACTAAAGTCTAATACATTTGCTTAAGTAAGAAAAAGAAACTTCATTGGCCAGCTTTTTTTTAATTGAAAGAATTGTTGTTAAAATTTGCATACCAACAGTCTTTGGAAGCAAGGACATGGAAGGTTAACCCACTCCCCATATTGCCCATGGGATCCTTCTGGCTACCTCAGAATTCTAGCCAGAGGGCTGGGGAGGGAGGAAAGCTATTGGACACCAGAGGTTGTACCGAGTGGACTCCTCAAAAGTGGGTGTGCTTGTCCTGGTTTGTTGCTCCAAAGCTCTGTATATAAGTTATTTTACTGGAAGGGTGTATATGGCATACATTGAATAATAAGACTAATGTACTGTATAATGGCAATGTGTATGTGTTCATTGTTGGGAAAAGGTGTATGAGTGAAGAGTGGAAGTTTCCTTTGTAGGTTAAAAGAAGCCAAAAAAAAAGAAGAGGGAAAAAGAACAGAACGAGTTAACTGAAAAAAATTAGCTAGCAAGCTCAGTCCAAAGATAAAACGCTGGCCTCATCCAAGGACACTGCCCACAGCTAAGACTTGGCTGAAAGCCAAGAAAAAGGGGGGCCTGAATGTGCCCAAGCAACTATGAGATTTGCAAAACACTGCCAGGCATTAATGAAATGTGTTAGGTTTCTTTTCTCACAGATAAAAGAAGTGCTACCCAAAGACCCTAGCAGCCCTGCCATTCATTGAAAACAAGGAGACTGAGTCTACGTAAAGTCCATCAACGAAAGACTGCTTTGGCTCCACACTGGAAAGGCCCTTTCCAAGTCCTGTTAACCACCAACACTGCTGTGAAGTGCCAAGGACTGCCTACCTGTACCCATGCTTCTCACTGCAAAAAGACCCCTCCACCTCGGGAGGACTCTCCGACTAATGATAAGCCTATTTCTCCTTCTAGCTCTGCTGTGTCTTCTGGACAGCAGGAAAAAGAAAAAAAAGAAAAAAAAAGACAAGGTGAAGTGCTAGTAACCTCTCCCTTGTCCACTGACAGACCTTGGATTTTCCTAGAAGAAGCAAAACCATTACAGGGTGATGTGCTAGTAACCTCTCCCCTGTATGATGCTGAACCACACTGTTTCAGAAAAAGAGAAGAAGGAACACTTGCTTCATTGAAACCACCAAAGTCCAGGGATTCCTGACTACAAGAAACATTAAGAACTAACCCTGGTGAAGAAACAAAGAATTATACACTGGCAGGAAAAAGCTTGTGGGACCCATGCTTGGGAATGTGGTATAGTACTACACCAAAAAAAAATATATTAGGATATCAATGAACTGTGATTAACACTACACTAGGGACTGTTAGATTTTCATTACCCTTATCCAGTTTCCAAATTACCTCTACATACCCAAATTGCTCAAAGGGGACTGCCATTAGATTAGCACAACAGAGGGCTTGGGTTATTTTCTATAGAAAGAAGAGAGACTTGACCGGATCCCTTTGGGATGGGGCCAATAGTACAGCAGCAGTTTGGAATATTTTTAAGAACCAAAAACATAATAAGAAATTGGGGCAACTAAAGAAGGCCACAGGCCTTATTTCTGGGGCACAGCTAACCCAGGTACAGGCTGGAATTGGTGAGTTACATGTTTTCTCCTCCCTTAGTTCTATGACCCAGAAGTTGCTGACAGAGATGGTATTGAATATCACTGAGGCTGGGAAGGCATTGCAGTGGGATCTAGCATGTTCAGGCTTGGCCCACTGCCCTTACAGACACATCAGGAGTACCATCTGATCTGTGGCCATGAAGACATACTTGAAGACTTTCTGGGTGGAAGTGCGGACATTCTCAATGCTCCTTCCAAGCATATGGACCGGTTGGGGGGGGGTGTGGGCTCCCACATACCGAATCCTGCCGGGTCCATGGGGAGGATGCATGTGAAATTGGGTAATTCACCGAGACATCTGGGAAATTAGACTACCGCCAAAGCCTTGGTGGATTTGGCAGCTGAACAGTGAAAACTAAGGCAGATGGTTTTCCAGAACCGCTTGGCTCTAGATATCTTACTGGCCTCTCAGGGAGGAACATGTGCATTAATTGGACAGGAATGCTGTGTGTATGTCCCAGACGTTTATAATGCCACTTGGAAAAAGCAAACCACCTTATGAAGGTAGCAAAGGACCATGGAGGGAAGCGGATTAAGTCCTGGTGGAGTAACCTGTTCAATTGAATTCCAAATATAGGTGGTTGGCTCCATAATGTACTCCGAAGCGCTGTTGTAATTATATGCGGCCTACTGGCCTTGTATGTAATAATAAAAGTTGAATGTTGGATGGGTACCAAGGTGTGTTCTGCCCAAAAGTAACCAACCCCAAGCTTACCGCTCATTAGTTGTCCCAGGAGTCCCTCCAAGGTACTCCAGGGACAAAAGGGGGGACTGTTAGGCCCAAAAATATGGAGTATAGAACATTGTTTGGCCAGC
>NW_020705112.1:0-4615 GCF_002925995.2 Terrapene triunguis
CCACGAACCCCTGTTGCTTTGCCTCGGGCACCTCTGTGCCAGCAACAGTTTTTGGCGCCCAACGTGGGGCTCGAGGCTGAAATTTAGCCTTGCCCGGATCCCTCCTGGTGGCCGACGGATTACGACGACGACCGACGCCCAGAGCGCTCACCGGTGACTTCATCGGGGGGCCTCGGCAGAGACGTGGTTTGGTCGACCCCGGAGGGCACAACGGTGCAACGCGCTTGAGTAGTGGAGAAGCAGCTGCGGGCGACGGTGGGGAACCGGTCCCGTGGATAGGGCGACGGTGCAGAACCGGACCCTTGGATAAGGTAGGAACAGTCCAGTGGGGACTTTATCTGTCTTGACCTGGGGACGCCCAGCGTCTACCTGTTTTGACCTGGGGACGCCCAGTGTCTCCCTAATATGGGGCAGGGACAGAGTATGGCAGGCAGGGCAAGGTGTACACCCTTGGAATGCATTCTGGTGAACTGGAAAGTGTTTGGATCGGATCCGTTGATTAAAAGTAAACTGAAAAGATTCTGTACAGTAGACTGGCCTCAATATCAGCTAGAGGACCAGGAAAGGTGGCCACCGGAGGGATCACTCAATTATAATACGATCCTTCAATTGCTTTTGTTTTGTCAGCGTACGGGTAAATGGAATGAACATATGTATGTACAGTTGTTTATGTTGTTAAGAGATAGGTCAGATCTTTTGCAAAGGTGTAATTTGACTCCGACAGGTTCGGTAGTAACTACTGTTAGTCCCCAGAACCCTCCTCCGGTTGTGATGGCAGAGTCGGTGTCCCCTTCGGCTCCTCCACCCCCACAGGCTTCAGAGAGTACCCCCCCCGCCCCAGTGGGATTGTATCCGTTGATTACTGAGAGTGTGGTAGCCCGTCCAGGAACACAGGATCTTGTGTCAGTGGCTTTTAACCCTGTACATCTGGCTGCTTTTCAAGGCAGAGGCAGGAGAATTCTCAACGAATCCAAGCAAGTTCATTTCTATTTTTGAAGGGTGTCTGGCTAGCTGTAAACCTGACTGGGATGACTGTAATGTCCTTATGCGGACCCTGTTGTCTGAGGTGGAGCGTAATCAGGTTGTGTCTAAAGCAAGGGAGGAGGCACAGAAGAGACATGAACTGAATCCACATCACGTCCCTGCTGTTGCAGTCCAGGTCCCCCTAGCAGATCCCGGGTGGAATCCTAATGACCCTGTGGGCCAAACACGTCTCACAGTATACAAGGAGCTCCTATTACATGGTCTCCGACACTCAGCTGTCCGACATAACAATTGGGCTAAGCCTTATGAGCTAGCACAGGAGCCAAAAGAGAGTCCGGTTGCTTTTCTGCAGCGTATCCGGGATACCATCAGGCAAACTACTAATGCAAACCCTGATGAACGGGAAACTGAGGCAATCATAAAGGGTATTTTTACCAGCCGTGCAGCCCCTGCCATTAAAAGGAAACTGCAGAAAAAGGAGGATTTGATGGGCATGACCATAGCACAGATTCTGGAAACTGCAAACAGGGCTTACAGCCTTAGGGAGGGAGAAAAGGAAAAGAGGCAAGCGAAAATGATGGTTGCAGCAGTACAGGCCGGTGGCAAGGGAAAATCCCAGGAAGGTGGAAGGGGCCGGGGAATGAGAGGACGTGGACGTGGGCGCCCTGGCTCACAGGAAAGGCGTCTGGGTCGCAACCAGTGTGCCATATGCCGAAAGGAGGGACATTGGAAAAATGAGTGCCCCGAAAGGGAAGGTACCCCTATGATGGCAGCAGAGGATCAAGAATAGGGGTGTCAGGGGAGACGGACTATCCTGCCCCCGGAACCCCGAGTAAAAATGCGGGTGGAAGATTCAAACAGACTTTTTAATAGACTCTGAAGCTGCACGAACCGCTGTAAACCAACCCCTGCAGCTGCCTGTGGCAGATTCCCTCACTGTGGTGGGTGCCACAGGGAAAGGAACCAAGTGCCCAGTATATGCCCCTGCGGAATGTGCTTTGGGGAACAGAACTCTATCTCACAGACTGGTTTACCTCCCCGATTGTCCAACGCCTCTATTGGGACGGGACCTGCTTTGTCGCTTAGGTGCCACCCTGCATTTCACCCAAGATGAAATAACCCTCACCTTACCCCCAGAGAATGCCTGGATAATGACTCTTGCAACTGAGCCCTCAGCCATGCAAGCCCCAGAATGGAGCCAGTGGGAAAAGCAGGTTTTTCCTCTAGTATGGGCATCAGGGGTCCCAGGGAAGGCAAACCGTCAGACCCCTGTTCATATTCAGCTTCTCCCAGGCAAAAGCTCAGTGCGAATCAAACAGTATCAAAACTGTTAGAAAATCCTGAAGTTACCCTACAGACCTGTCCCTCCCTTAACCCAGCCACCCTGTTACCGGAGACAGAGGAGCAGGAACATGACTGTCTGGAAATCATAGATGTCCAATACTCCAGCCGCCCAGACTTAAAAGATCAACCCCTCCCTAATGCTGATTATGAGTGGTATACTGACGGCAGTAGTACTGTTGTAAATGGACAGAGGAGGGCAGGCTATGCTATTGTATCTCTCCATGAGACTGTGGAAGCAGAGGGTTTGCCTGCTGGGACATCAGCTCAGCTGGCTGAATTGGTAGCCTTAACCCGTGCACTTGAACTGTCAAAAGGAAAAAAGGTTAACATTTTTACTGATTCCAGATATGCCTTTGGAATACTACACGCCCATGCCGGTCTGTGGAAGGAAAGAGGAATGTTGACAGCCCAAGGTTCCCCGGTTAAACATGGGCCTCAAATTCTCCGGCTTTTAGAAGCGGTACAGCTCCCCTCAGAAGTAGCAGTAATACACTGCAAGGCTCATCAAAGAGAAGATCAAGATGTGGCTAAGGGTAATGCCAGGGCGGACAGAGAGGCCAAGCGAGCTGCTACCCTGGAACCACAGGAAGCTGAAGACGCCCATATGCAGGCCCTCATCCCATCAGTGGGGGAGCTCCCAACCCCTCAGTACTCTCACGAAGAGAGGAACCTAGCCAACACACTTAGGCTCCGGGAAAAGGAGGGATGGCTCCACTCCACAGAAGGAAAAATCCTCCTACCAAGGAATCTAATGCGGCCAGTACTACAGAAACTACATCAGTCTACCCACGCAGGAAGAGAGGCTGTTTCCCAGCTTATGAATAAATATTTTCTAACCTCTGGACTTAGGCCTCTGGCCTCCCAGGTGCAGGCTGAATGTCTAGTCTGCCAAAAGAACAACCCTCGACCTGGAGTGTCAGTGCCACCAGCCACTCTGGAACCTACCCCAGGCCCAGGACTAGTTTGGCAAATAGATTTTACTGAGTTCCCCCGGACCCAAGGATTCAGATACCTTCTCGTCTTAGTGGATCGATTCAGTGGATGGCCTGAAGCCTTCCCATGTCGTAACAACACTGCCAAAATAATGGCTCTTAAATTCGTCAAGGAGATCATTCCCCGCTTCGGACTCCCCCAGTGGATGGAATCTGACAACGGAACACACTTCACATCCCAAGTTGTTCAGAAGATATCGGATGCCCTGCAGATCCCCTGGAAACTCCACACTCCATGGCGACCGCAGGCCAGTGGGGTAGTGGAACGCACAAATCAGACACTTAAGCGGCACCTCTCAAAGGTCTGCCAAGAGGCTTCCCTTAGGTGGCCTGATGCTCTACCCCTTGTTTTGCTCCGCATTCGCGCTCTCCCAAAGGGCAGGTTAGGGCTCAGTCCCTTCGAGATTATGTTTGGAAGGGCATGGCCTATGAATGGTACACCGGTTCTGGCAGGGGAGTGGGAGGTAGGCTGTGGTTTCTTATCTCAGTATATGTGCTCTCTGTCTGCTGTTCTCTGTTCTCTCCACAGGTATACCAAAGATTTGCAGCCTCTCCCGCTGGATGCCCCGATCCACTCCTTGCAGCCAGGTGACTCCGTACTCGTTCGGACCTGGAAGGACGAGCCTCTCCAAGAGAAGTGGAAGGAACCCCACACCGTTCTGCTGATCTCCCATACAGCAGCAAAGGTCGAAGGACACAAGAACTGGATTCATCACTCTCGCCTGAAAGCAGTGCCTGCTCCTGAACGGTGGACCGTCCAGCCTGCAGAGAAGACTGCCAGCGACGATCTGGGACTTAAGCTGTTATTCAAAAGACAATAAGGCCTGCTGGGGATGCCCTGTAATCTCTTTGGACAGTCACAGCGCACTCCCCGCGAGAACTCTGAGCGTTGGTTGTGTTTGTTTTCACAGGGCCGGCCTAACCTGGTGGCCTGGTCCCTTTTGCTTTTAGTCTGCCTGTTATTGGTAATTGTTATTTTGTGGGTATTTGGGGAATTGTAATTGTCAGGCCCTAGGGTCACCTGCCCAGCATGAGTTCAGGTCCAGGGTCTGCCACAGTGGTACTCTTTGCCATAGGGACACTCCTCTCGTTACCTCCTGTTTCCCCCCGACCACATGCGGGATGAAAAGAAATCCCGGCATACCCTCTCATTAAAAACCCCAGCTTCATAGCACTCAATCATATCTTGTCCACAGAATATGAGAAAACTCAGCCAAAAGCTTGTTGAGTATTCTCAAAGGAGGGAGTTGTTGACGTCACCAGGCATCACCTTCACCCCAGGTAACTCAGGAGGG
>NW_020705113.1:0-1468 GCF_002925995.2 Terrapene triunguis
AAACACATTCTTTATTTTAGAGGAGATAGAAAACTGAGGTCCTAACTGCTTTTGCTCATTAAAAATCCCACGAGAACAGGGAAATTAGTGTCATCCTATTCAGGAGAGCATTTAAGCATGTACTTAAAATTTAGCACATGCCTAAGTCTCACTGACTAAAATGGAATTTAAGCACATGCTTAAAGTTAAGCAACTACTGAAGTGTTTTCCTCAATGTGGTCCTTAACAGAGAGAAAAGTGAGTGAAACAAGTTAATAGCCTCCCAAAGATATCACTGAGAAACAATGGACTCAGGTGCGTTCCGTTTAACCCGAGCAAGCTAAGAAAATGACTAAATATGATATTTGTGAAGGAAAATAAAGTAAGTTATTTTATAAACTAGAGTGATATTTGAAGCTTGTGAAAAACAAGATAATGCATATAAAAATAAGATATTATGGTAAAATCAGTATTAATTATCAGGAGCAAAAGTGCTGCACTTGAGGCAATAAAAGTTTTAATATTCTAAAAGAAAATGACTCTCATAAAAGGCTAAGAACTGGGCTCTGTGCCAGAATCCCATTGTAGGAATGTAACACCGCTGCCGCAGAACCCTCCCCAAATAAACATCCACACAGCACAGCGCTAATTTGGCTACTATAACTAGGGTAGGAACAGTGGGGGAGAAAAGTGCTATTCCAGCAATTTACCTTTTTAATAACAGTAAATTATTCTCTACATAAAGCTACTTTGTAAACCTCTTGTGTGCTTTACAATGGCTATTTACCATTCTTGTTCACTTCACAAGTCTGAGGTTTTTTTAGGGCGGTTTTGAAACATACATAGTGCATTTTTGTCACTCATTTCTCCTGCAAAAGCCCCCAAATCCTTTAATTTATGACAAGCCAGAATTACACTATTATTTTTTTTACATTTTGAATTTTAAATAACTTCTACAGTTTAATACAGACTACAAATAAGATGCAAATGTGATCTTAAGTTGAGGCCTGCAAATTATTTGTAATTAAATGCAAAACAATGTAAAATTCAGGGGAGGCGGGGGGTGCTACATTTTATAACAAACCCCCAAGTGGGCTCATTCTTGTGAAAAAGTTTGGCAGGATAAATACATTCTTCAAGTGGAAAGGGATGCATTTTCAAGAGAAGGCAGCTTTGCATCTTCACATTCAGCAGTTTGTGGGGCTTTGCGTGTGAAGATTCAAATTTTGCATAAAGACAGATTCTGAGGGGTGCAAAATCATGCAAAACAGCAATGGTAAAATTACATGAGATTAGAAATTTAAAATTGATGTTTGAATTTTGCACAGATCGAATCATTGTTCCAACTAAACTGCATTATGCAAAGAATTCTAAGAGTTAATGCTTAAATAAAAAAAACCCAACACACAAGTTTTGGCAGGGATATAAAATCTCATGTTTCAGGGTTAAAATCAATCTCTAACTATTAGAGATTAAGATGAGACTTTCA
>NW_020705114.1:0-1485 GCF_002925995.2 Terrapene triunguis
TGAAAGTCTCATCTTAATCTCTAATAGTTAGAGATTGATTTTAACCCTGAAACATGAGATTTTATATCCCTGCCAAAACTTGTGTGTTGGGTTTTTTTTATTTAAGCATTAACTCTTAGAATTCTTTGCATAATGCAGTTTAGTTGGAACAATGATTCGATCTGTGCAAAATTCAAACATCAATTTTAAATTTCTAATCTCATGTAATTTTACCATTGCTGTTTTGCATGATTTTGTACCCCTCAGAATCTGTCTTTATGCAAAATTTGAATCTTCACACGCAAAGCCCCACAAACTGCTGAATGTGAAGATGCAAAGCTGCCTTCTCTTGAAAATGCATCCCTTTCCACTTGAAGAATGTATTTATCCTGCCAAACTTTTTCACAAGAATGAGCCCACTTGGGGGTTTGTTATAAAATGTAGCACTCCCCGCCTCCCCTGAATTTTACATTGTTTTGCACTTAATTACAAATAATTTGCAGGCCTCAACTTAAGATCACATTTGCATCTTATTTGTAGTCTGTATTAAACTGTAGAAGTTATTTAAAATTCAAAATGTAAAAAAAATAATAGTGTAATTCTGGCTTGTCATAAATTAAAGGATTTGGGGGCTTTTGCAGGAGAAATGAGTGACAAAAATGCACTATGTATGTTTCAAAACCGCCCTAAAAAAACCTCAGACTTGTGAAGTGAACAAGAATGGTAAATAGCCATTGTAAAGCACACAAGAGGTTTACAAAGTAGCTTTATGTAGAGAATAATTTACTGTTATTAAAAAGGGAAATTGCTGGAATAGCACTTTTCTCCCCCACTGTTCCTACCCTAGTTATAGTAGCCAAATTAGCGCTGTGCTGTGTGGATGTTTATTTGGGGAGGGTTCTGCGGCAGCGGTGTTACATTCCTACAATGGGATTCTGGCACAGAGCCCAGTTCTTAGCCTTTTATGAGAGTCATTTTCTTTTAGAATATTAAAACTTTTATTGCCTCAAGTGCAGCACTTTTGCTCCTGATAATTAATACTGATTTTACCATAATATCTTATTTTTATATGCATTATCTTGTTTTTCACAAGCTTCAAATATCACTCTAGTTTATAAAATAACTTACTTTATTTTCCTTCACAAATATCATATTTGGTCATTTTCTTAGCTTGCTCAGTAGATAACTGGGCTCGGGTTAAACGGAACGCACCTGAGTCCATTGTTTCTCAGTGATATCTTTGGGAGGCTATTAACTTGTTTCACTCACTTTTCTCTCTGTTAAGGACCACATTGAGGAAAACACTTCAGTAGTTGCTTAACTTTAAGCATGTGCTTAAATTCCATTTTAGTCAGTGAGACTTAGGCATGTGCTAAATTTTAAGTACATGCTTAAATGCTCTCCTGAATAGGATGACACTAATTTCCCTGTTCTCGTGGGATTTTTAATGAGCAAAAGCAGTTAGGACCTCAGTTTTCTATCTCCTCTAAAATAAAGAATGTGTTT
>NW_020705115.1:0-4406 GCF_002925995.2 Terrapene triunguis
TACCAGAAACCTGGTGTTCTATTTCCTTTCCTGTGTCGTCGCCACAGCTGGTGACCCCGACGTGATACCCCTCTACTCACCGGCTGGATACGCCGAGCGCGCCCGCGGCTGTTTGCCGCCCCTTATTCGTGAGTATGGGGGGGAGACTTTCCAGTGCCCAGAAGGAGCACGCAAGAGAGTTACAAGAGATTATACGACAGTGATCATGTGTCGCTGTCCCGGTCGCTCATATTGAGGACCTTCTAAGGGAAATAGATCGCCAGTGCCCCTGGTATCCGGACTGCGGGTCATTACAGCTTTCTGATTGGATACGGATTGGGATCACCTTGTATAGTGAACCCTGTGCCCCAGTTCAGTGCCTGCTGCTCTGGCAGCGTTGTAAGGAGGCGCTGGAGGGGGTCGGCCCCGACAGCCCCAAGCCGGTCCCCCTTTTGCCCCCAGGTGATGGGCCACCCCCCTCCAACCTGCAGCTGACCCTCCCTGCGCCGCCGCCCGTGGCGGCGCCCCCCTGCCTACCGGTCGGGCGGGTGGGTGCTGTCGCCGCGGCGGTGCGGCGAGCGCGTGAGGCCGGTCTCTTGACCGACGAGGAATCCAAGTGTGGTTCGAGGCGTTTCCCGTCTCTTGGCGGGATAATGGAAATGGGGGGCAGATAGTGGACTGGGAGGCTCTCCCCTACTCGGTTCTGTGCGAGCTCCGCAAGGCGGTTCGTGAGACCGGGGTGCGGTCCACTTTCACCCTGGGGATCATGGAAGGTGTGTCAAACAGTTACTTCTTGCTCCCCCAAGATTGGAAAGACATGTGTCGCATGGTGCTGTCTCCCGCGCAATACGTTGTGTGGGATAGCGAGTACCAGCAAGAGGCGCTTGCGGCAGCAGCACAAGTTGGGGGGGCCTATCTCGCTGAGCAGTTGTATGGCACAGGGCAGTTTTTGAGCATCCCCCAGCAGGCGGAGGGCACGCCCCGGGCAGCTTATCCCTGGTGGTCTAGTGGTTAGGATTCGGCGCTCTCACCGCCGCAGCCCGGGCATTTTTGGCGGGAGTGCCGGGCCCCTGGGGGGTGGGGCCGTGATTTATTAACGCAGTTCACTGCCACCATTCATATCGATGATTAGGCGTACGGCCCTCCCCCTCCGTTGGCTCACTGACGAGCCCGTATGGGTTGCGCAGTGGCCGCTTCCTCTGGAAAAGCTGGAGGCCCTCCAGCACTTGGTTAATGACCAGCTGCAGGCAGGACATTTGGAGGAGTCCACTAGCCCCTTTAATACCCCCGTGTTTGTGATTAAAAAGAAATCTGGCAAGTGGCGCCTCCTGCAGGACCTTCGCGCCATTAACAAAATTATACAGCCTATGGGACCCCTGCAGTGTGGTACCCCCAATCCCAACCTTATCCCCTGTGATTACCGGTTATTTGTAATAGATTTAAAGGATTGTTTTTTTACCATCCCCCTGCACCCTGAGGACCGGGTGCGTTTTGCCTTCACCGTTCCGGTTTTGAATCACTCCCAGCCCACTCCACGCTATCAGTGGAATGTGCTCCCTCAAGGCATGTTGAATAGCCCCACCTTGTGTCAGTATTTTGTTGCGCAGGCCTTACGGCCCTTCCGCGCAGCACACCCAGATGCCTTAATTTACCACTACATGGATGACATCCTGGTGGCTCACCCCGTCCTCCCTGATGACTGGCTGGACGAACTGCGCCACCAGCTTGCGGCATGTGGCCTGGTTGTGGCACCGGACAAGATCCAGCGTCAGCCACCCTTTTTGTATCTTGGTCACCGCATGCTCCAGTCATATGCCCGCCCAGTTTGTCCCGAGTTGGTATTGCCCAACCCTCTTACGTTTGTGCAGCTCCAACAGTTATTAGGGTCCCTCAATTGGATTCGTCCTTTTTGCCCTCTGACTACCTCCATGCTGTCCCCTCTTTTTTCTGGCCTTCGGCAGGGCCGCCTCCCCGGAGATATCATTCCCGTTTCCCAGGAACAGCGCCAAGCGGTCACCCTCATTAACCGGACCCTGGCCCAAGTGTGGGTCGACCGCTGAGAAAGGGAACAGCCCCTTTTTGCCATTTTGCTTCCCACACTTTCACAACCGACAGCTGTCCTCGCCCAGGAGGGGGCGGCAGCGCGTCTTCGTTTAATTGAATGGATTTATTTGACCCACTCCCCTCCGCATACTATTCAGACACTCCCTCAACAGGCCGCCGAGCTGATTTTTAAAGTGCGAGAACGGTCCCGTACCCTCTTGGGTTGGGACCCCGTTGCCATTATTGTCCCCATCCCGGCTAAAGACTGGGAACGCGCTGTCTCTTGCAGTGCCACCCTCCAATTGTCTCTTGCTGACTATGTCGGGGAAGTTAAATATCACATTCCCCCTAACCCCCGTCTTTCGCTCCTACAACAACGTTACCTTCACCTCCGGCCGTCTTTGTCAACCGTCCCCATTAAGGATGCACTTACCCTTTTTACGGACGGCGGCCCAACACGAGGTGCGGTAAGCTGGCAGGTGCAAGGCACTTGGCAAGTCCGCTTTACCCTGCCTCAGCGTTCCCCACAGCGCGCAGAGCTGGCTGCTGTCATCCTGGCCTGCCGATGCTTCCAGGATGACCCTTTTAATTTGATTACTGACAGTCTTTATGTTACTAATGTTCTTAAATTTCTTCCAGGTTCCTATGTGTCGCCCTCCTGTGATGACAATTTGTTGGCCCTTTTTCTTACCCTGCAACAGTTCCTTTCCTCCCGCTCTAGCCCACTGTTTGTGGCACACATTCGCAGTCACACCACACTACCGGGCCTATTAACAGAAGGTAACGCGGTGGCCGACCAGGCGGTCAAATCGGTGGCCTCAATTTTTTCCTCCCCAATCGAAAGCCACGCCTTTTTTCATCAGTCCGCCAAGGCCCTTGCCAAGCAGTTCACTCTCCCATTGCATCAGGCGCAGGCCATTGTTCGCCAGTGTGACCTTTGCGCTTCTCTCTCCAATAGCCCGGAGGTAGGGGTTAATCCTCGTGGAACCTCGGCCAACCAGCTCTGGCAAATGGATGTTACACATTTCCCTCCCTTTGCCCCCTGGCAGTATCTTCACGTGTGTGTAGATACCTTTTCCCATTATGTGTGGGTCACCCCCCAGAAGGGTGAGGCCTCTCGTCATGTTATTAATCACATGATTCGCGCTATGGCAATCATGGGTCACCCGTCTCATCTTAAGACCGACAACGGCCCCGCCTACTGTAGCTCGGCCTTTGCCTCCTTCTGTACCACGTGGGACATTGTCCACACGTTTGGTATCCCGTATAACCCCACAGGCCAGGCCATTGTGGAACGGGCCAATCGTGCGCTCAAACAGGCCCTGGTCCGCCAAAAACAGAAAGGGGGGATTCCAGTAGGCCTTCCTCCCCGCCAGGAATGGCTGGCTGCAGTGCTCTTTACCCTGAATCATTTGAATTTGACTGACAACTACTCTGCAGCAGAACGTCATTTTCGCAGCCACCAGGCCTTGCCTCGCCCCCTTGTTAAATATCGCAAGGCCCCGGATCCTCAGTGGCATGGCCCAGTACCCCTTATAACGTGGGGATGGGGGCATGCTGCCATTTCTCTTCCTACAGGTCCGTTGTGGGTCCCGGCGCGTAACGTCCGCCCATGGCACGGCGATGGCCTGGCACCAGGGACTGTCGAACCCCATTCCACAGTTCAACCTACATCTACAGGATCCCGAGCATCCTCGCCAGTGCCCCCCGTGGGGGCCCCCGCAGCGCATAACCTGGGGACAGGTTAAAGCCCTTTCATTGCAGGCCGAGCAGCTGCGAGTGCAGCAGCAGCTGGAACCTACCGCAGAAAATTACCTTGTGACATTGTTAGCTTGCCTTAATGCTAATTCACTCCTTATTTTGTGTGTATTGGGGAGTTTCCTGTTGGCCCCTGGCTGCCAAGGTGAACCCCAGATGGAGCAGCGGCTGCAGTTTAACACCTGGGTCCACCTGGCAGAAGTATTAAATCAATCTGATTTCTGCCTGGCCGTTGCCCCGGAAATGCAAGGTCTGTTAAGTACTTGCCTTGTTCCTGTCTGCAAACCACCCAGCAATATTTGGGGTGTGAGACAGTGAAAGAAATGTGCTGTTTTAAGCTTACTGATAATAGTAATTGCATGTAATAGCAGATTGATATGCTGAAATGTTATGCTTAAGCTATCCGCCAGGACGTTTTTCCTCCTTGGTGGAATTATATTTAGTTATAGCCACCCTTAGAGTGGATAAAAACCCTTTTATAGTATGGGGTCTTAGTCTTGATTTTTGGTGCTTTACTTTGCTGTTTTGTTTAATGTTTACCCAATCTAGTGGCATTGTGTATGCTACCCTGCGAAGGTGCTTTGTCTAAACACCGCATATAAAATAAAATAGGGGGGGATGTAGGA
>NW_020705116.1:0-208 GCF_002925995.2 Terrapene triunguis
CCCACCCGCCCCAGCAGTGCTGAAGAACAATGCTGCCTGACAAAGACTTAAAGTTCATGAGACGCCTAATGGTCTCAGACACTATCCGTTGGTCACGGGACATCTACACTGAACACATCACCGGTCACCGCCAATACCAGGAGTGAGCCGATTAGACCTCGCCCACCTGCAAGGGAGAAGTGACTCGCTTACCCCCCCCCCCCCCCCG
>NW_020705116.1:308-1254 GCF_002925995.2 Terrapene triunguis
CCCCCCCCCCCCACTGGGCCCTATCCCCTGGGCCCCAAACCCACCCAACCTCACCGGCCGCTGCCAATTCCGAGAGCGAGCCGGGGAGACCTCACCCACCTACGAGGGGGAAGAGACCTTACCCCCTGAGCCCCAACCCCACCGGCCACCTCCAATGCTGAGAATGAGCCAGGGAGACTTCGCCCACCCACAAAGGGGAAGGGACCCTTAAACCCCCTCCTACGGGACCTTACCCCCGGAGCCCCGAACCCACCCAACCTCACCGGCCACCGCCAACTCCGTGAGTGAGCCGGGGAGACCTCGCCCACCCTCAAAGGGGAAGGGACCCATATCCCCCCCCACCCCCCCGAGCCCTGAACCGGCCCAACCCACCGGCCACCTCTGATAACAAGAGTGAGCCGAGGGGACCTCGCCCACCCGCAATGGGGAAGGGGCCTACATACCCCCCCCGATGGGCCTTATACCCTAAACCCTGAACCCACCCAACCTCCCCGGCCACCGCCTATGCCAAGAGTGAGCCGGGGGGACCTCGCCCACCCGCAAGGGGGAAGGGACCTATTAACCCCCCCCCGCTGGGCCTTTTTCCCCTGAACCCTGAACCCACCCAACCTAAATGAATCCCACCACGTGAGGGTCGCCCCATCACCACTACCCAGCCCGCCTACTTGTACCCATGACTATTTGCACCCCCTATGTGGATGATTGACCCTCACCGCTTGCCAACTGTGCCTTGATCTCACCCACCGCTTACCCCCCCCCATTGGAGACATCACAGTCTGTATGTATTATGTGTGCTGCCAACCCTGACATAACAACATCCTCCCCATACTCTGTATGTTCCCCCAATGACCGACAACTGACTCCTCAAATTTGTTGTACTGTTTATTTTTTAAATATTCTCTAATATCTCTAAAGATTCTGTGATCACTGACGACATTCTAGAAAC
>NW_020705117.1:0-2557 GCF_002925995.2 Terrapene triunguis
CCCACCCGCCCCAGCAGTGCTGAAGAACAATGCTGCCTGACAAAGACACAAGGGAAAAGAGCTGGACTGGGGGCAGGGAAGGGGAGATTGGGACAAGGAGCTGTGACCGATTAGAGGAGAAACTGACTAGGAGCCAATAAGGGAGCACTGGGGGCAGGAGGAGATCTGACAAGGAGCGTGGTGGGGGGGGAGAACTGGGACATGAAGCCAGGATGGAAAGGGGAAGAGACATATTGGATGAGAAGCCCAGGGTGGGAGGAATTGGGACTGGCTAGGCGAGGAGACTGGGATCAAATAGGCTGGTGGTGGAGTGGGGCTGGGATTCAGATGGGGAGCCCCAAGAGGATCCGTGACCTCCGTGACAAACTCGCAGCCTACTGCCTTTCTCTACCTGTTATCCCCGCCTCATTCACTACACACCTTCCAACTTCTGCAAAAAATGATATTGGGGTCTTACAGACCAGGGGTTCTCAACCTTTTTCTTTCTAAGCCCCTCCTTCCCCCAACAGGCTATAAAACTCTATGGCCCACTTGTGCCACAACAACAGTTTTTCTGCATATAAAAGCCAGAGCTGACATTGGGGGTAGCAAGCAGGACAATTGCCTGGGGGGGGGGCCACGTCACAAGGGCCCCATGAAGCCAAGTTGCTCAGGCTTCAGCTTCAGCCCTAGGTGGCAGGCTCGGGACACTGGGCTTCAGCCCCATGTGTGGGGGCAGGGGGCTTCAGCTTTCTGCCCTGGGCCCCAGCAATTCTAATGCTGGCCCTGCTTGACAGATCCCCTGAAACCTACTCGTGGCCTCCCAGGGGGCCCCCCCACCCCAGGTTCAGAACCACTGTTACAGACAACAGCCTCCTTCACTACACAATCCGATCCATCCCCAGAGCACATTATGCACTGAATGAGGCAGTGGTCCTATGGAACAAGTAGTCTGTGTGATCATACAATTAAAAGACAATCACAATGCATACACAACAAGAGAATTAAAGTTGCATGGCAATCTAATCCTAACTTCTGAGGGCTTGATTTTCTAATCTATTCTTTTAATGGCATTGTGTGTGTAATAGGTATGTAAATAACTTGAGCAGTTAACGTATCATAACTATAGTTTACATCCTTGGTTAGATTTATTCATTCAGATTATGTTTCACAAGCTTACTTTTCCTCTGACAATTTAATACAAACTAATAAACAACCAATAAACTGGAAACTTCATAAACTAATTCCTTTTACTTAAAAATGGTCTGGAGAGACAGTTCTATAAAATGTGGGAAGAAGCTATCTGGAGAGGTGGGTTTGTTAACTGGATTCAGGCCTTATATATTTGTAATTTCTACAGATCTCACTGCAATCACATTCTATTCTAATTTCTCCTCTTATACCCGTTATCATCATCGCCTCTGACTATCTTTCAGCAGTGCATTAAGTAATGTAATTAACAGTCAAGTATGTTTCATTCACTCCTTCATCCCCTGCCCAGGAGAATTGTGCATGCACTGCGGCATGTTTTGGAAGGGTTTCATTTTTGTTCTAAATGTACACATTGTTACTTGTTTATATTTGAGATAACATTCTGAAGAAGCATGCCTTGAACGTGGAGCAGAAGATGGTGAGGTTTGTGATGGTCCTTAGTTCCCATAGAATTCGTGCCACAGTCTCTGACCAGCCTCCAAGGAAACTCTGTCTACTGCACAGATGAACTCAAACATAAGACATATGCTCATGAAGGACTAAGCAAGAGAAGAGGGCATGCTGCACCAACATCACTTTCAGTTTTCCAATTCAGAAAAGATCTAATGTGAATTCTGCATTTTCTTTTGTTGCTGGAATGACAGTATAAAAGGTGCATGTGGCTGATAAATGAAGGACAGAACATAGAACTTCTGATTGGTGGTTTGAATCAATGATTAAATGTAAGAACTCTGGAAGAAGATGGGACTTTTCATAGATGATGCTAAATGGTATAAATCAGAGCCTAACTCTACAGAAACATTTTATGTTGAACTCACTGTAGCTGTGCAGAATCAGGTCAAACTTTTTAGTATTTTTATCATTCATCTTCAGACTGCCCCATACACATGGAAAAATGTCCCCAATAGAATTTGTAACATCACCATCTTATTCTCCTTTAGGACCTTCTTTAATACTCACCTCTGCTGTAATGCCTATAGAACATTGCTTCTGATAACAGTTATGTAAGTGGGGAGTTGTAACTGATTCTACTAATTGTCTTATCACATCTAAGAAATCTTCAGTCATTCTACGCTAAAACATGTTTGTTGCTTTACCCTTCTCTCCCACTACTTGCTGGTTTGACAAGTTTCATCTGGTCTTGTAAACTAGGCTGTTAGGGGACAGGGACTGTGATTATGTGTGCGTGCAGCATCTAATATAATGGAGTCCAGATTTGTTTACAGCCTCAAGGCACTACTATAATACAAATGCCACCCTTTTAAGATTTTAGACAGATAAAACATAAGGGGGTACCCTAACTGTCCACATTGGACTCCGCAACATTGAAATCAAATATGGTTAACAGTCTGTCTTCCACTCAGCT
>NW_020705118.1:0-1051 GCF_002925995.2 Terrapene triunguis
TCACTGATTTTCAAATCCCATGCCTAGCTTGCAGGACTGGCAATTAAGAAAAAATATTTTCCTTATAAACGGCGGACATTTGATATAGAAATCTTTGACACAAATGTGTTTCCACAATATCCTCATTGGTTGAGATAAATGTTAGTGTTTTAAACTACTGAAAACGTTACAGTTCCCTCAAACATTTGAAGGCCTAAAATTGCAAAGTTAAGGTTACATTTGAGAAAAAGAAACACGTAAATGCACACTTAAGGTTGTCCAAGGTTAACTCTACTGTTGTATCATTTTTACAGAACTGAATAGCAGGAGACAATCCTAATTTCAAACATCCACATATCTTCTTCATATCAGTGACTGAAAATTAAGTGATCTAGAGCTCCTTTATTTCTTTTAGATTACAATACTCTAGCATTTAAATTTACGCGAACCTGTCTTCAGAAGATTACAGTAAACTACTGAGGCAATACACCTCAGAGCCAATAAAATAGTGTGGATTCTATTGTCCTTTAATGTAAATTATATTAATAAAATAGGTGGAACTAGCAGCATCACCTACTATTAAGGTTGCCCTACACTTCCTATTTTAAGACCGCTTTCAGTTACTTATAACTTTGCCAAACTTAACTGTTTGGGGTGAGATTTCCCATGCCATTTTTCTGCCTCATCCTGTTTTGTTTTGAAAGTTTCAGTTTCTGAGAGTGAGACTACAGCGAGAGCAAAAATAAGTTTTGCCACTTACAAATTTTCTGGTGACCTTTTGTTTGTTTGTTTGAGACGCTCTAGCACCACAATGCTTTATAGTGAGGAATTGAAATTTGGCAGGGGATGGACTTTGTGTTAAGAATGTGCCTTTTTGTTGTTCCTGTGAAAATATGCCCAAGTTATAAACCTTTGGGAAAAAAAATCTTGTTTCTCCATGCTCAGTAGAGACTTCTTAAAGTTTAGCATCTGATATCTATAAAGATTCTGTCATCACTGACGACATTCTAGAAACTCCCACCTCTTACATGTAACCAGATTCTGCATGTGCCACTCCACAAAACAAATGAGC
>NW_020705119.1:0-2560 GCF_002925995.2 Terrapene triunguis
CCCCCCCCCCAGCAGTGTTGAAGGACAATGCTGCCTAACAAAGACACAAGGGAAAAGAGCTGGACTGGGGGCAGGGAAGGGGAGATTGGGACAAGGAGCTGTGACCAATAGAGGAGAAACTGACTAGGAGCCAATAAGGGAGCACTGGGGGCAGGAGGAGATCTGACAAGGAGCGTGGTGGGGGGGAGAACTGGGACATGAAGCCAGGATGGAAAGGGGAAGAGACATATTGGATGAGAAGCCCAGGGTGGGAGGAATTGGGACTGGCTAGGTGAGGAGACTGGGATCAAATAGGCTGGTGGTGGAGTGGGGCTGGGATTCAGATGGGGAGCCCCAAGAGGATCCGTGACCTCCGTGACAAACTCGCAGCCTTAACTATGAGACTGCCTTTCTCTACCTGTTATCCCCTGCCTCATTCACTACACACCTTCCAACTTCTGCAAAAAATGACACTGGGGTCTTACAGACCAGGGGTTCTCAACCTTTTTCTTTCTAAGCCCCTCCTTCCCCCAACAGGCTATAAAACTCTATGGCCCACTTGTGCCACAACAACTGTTTTTCTGCATATAAAAGCCAGAGCTGACATTGGGGGTAGCAAGCAGGACAATTGCCTGGCGGGGCCCACGTCACAAGGGCCCCATGAAGCCAACTTGCTCAGGCTTCAGCCCTAGGTGACAGGCTCGGGACACTGGGCTTCAGCCCCATGTGCGGGGGGAGGGGGCTTCAGCTTTCTGCCCTGGGCCCCAGCAATTCTAACGCTGGCCCTGCTTGACAGATCCCCTGAAACCTACTCGTGGGCTCCCAGGGGGCCCCCCACCCCAGGTTCAGAACCACTGTTACAGACAACAGCCTCCTTCACTACACAATCCGATCCATCCCCAGAGCACATTATGCACTGAATGAGGCAGTGGTCCTATGGAACAAGTAGTCTGTGTGATCATACAATTAAAAGACAATCACAATGCATACACAACAAGAGAATTAAAGTTGCATGGCAATCTAATCCTAACTTCTGAGGGCTTGATTTTCTAATCTATTCTTTTAATGCCATTGTGTGTGTAATAGGTATGTAAATAACTTGAGCAGTTAACATATCATAACTATAGTTTACATCCTTGGTTAGATTTATTCATTCAGATTATGTTTCACAAGCTTACTTTTCCTCTGACACTTTAATACAAACTAACAAACAACCAATCAACTGGAAACTTCATAAACTAATTCCTTTTACTTAAAAATGGTCTGGAGAAACATTTCTATAAAATGTGGGAAGAAGCTATCTGGAGAGGTGGGTTTGTTAACTGGATTCAGGCCTTATATATTTGTAATTTCTACAGATCTCACTGCAATCACATTCTATTCTTCTAATTTCTCCTCTTATACCCGTTATCATCATCGCCTCTGACTATCTTTCAGCAGTGCATTCAGTAATGTAATTAACAGTCAAGTATGTTTCATTCACTCCTTCATCCCCTGCCCAGGAGAACTGTGCATGCACTGCGGCACATTTTGGAAGGGTTTCATTTTTTTCTAAATGTACACATTGTTACTTGTTTATATTTGAGATAACATTCTGAAGAAGCATGCCTTGAACGTGGAGCAGAAGATGGTGAGGTTTGTGATGGTCCTTAGTTCCCATAGAATTCGTGCCACAGTCTCTGACCAGCCTCCAAGAAAACTGTCTACTGCACAGATGAACTCAAACATAAGACATATGCTCATGAAGCACTAAGCAAGAGAAGAGGGCATGCTGCACCAACATCACTTTCAGTTTTCCAATTCAGAAAAGATCTAATGTGAATTCGGCATTTTCTTTTGTTGCTGGAATGACAGTATAAAACGTGCATGTGGCTGATAAATGAAGGACAGAACATAGAACTTCTGATTGGTGGTTTGAATCAATGACTAAATGTAAGAACTCTGGAAGAAGATGGGATTTTTCATAGATGATGCTAAATGGTATAAATCAGAGCCTAACTCTACAGAAATATTTTATGTTGAACTCACTGTAGCTGTGCAGAATCAGGCCGTAAACTTTTTAGTATTTTTATCATTCATCTTCAGACTGCCCCATACACATGGAAAAATGTCCCCAATAGAATTTGTAACGTCACCATCTTATTCTTCTTTAGGACCTTCTTTAATACTCACCTCTGCTGTAACGCCTATAGAACGTTGCTTCTGATAACAGTTATGTAAGTGGGGAGTTGTAACTGATTCTACTAATTGTCTTATCACATCTAAGAAATCTTCAGTCATTCTACGCTAAAACATGTTTGTTGCTTTACCCTTCTCTCCCACTACTTGCTGGTTTGACAAGTTTCATCTGGTCTTGTAAACTAGGCTGTTAGGGGACAGGGACTGTGATTATGTGTGCGTGCAGCATCTAATATAATGGAGTCCAGATTTGTTTACAGCCTCAAGGCACTACTATAATACAAATGCCACCCTTTTCAGATTTTAAGACATAGATAAAACATAAGGGGCTACCCTAACTGTCCACATTGGACTCAGCAACATTGAAATCAAATATGGTTAACAGTCTGTCTTCCACTCAGCT
>NW_020705120.1:0-6231 GCF_002925995.2 Terrapene triunguis
ATGCACAGCTGTTTGCTCCCCCAGGTATTAAATACTTACTCTGGGTCCATTAATAAGCAAAAATGATTCCTTCTCTATGGCTGTGTAGTGCTGCTCCCGGGGCAGCAGCTTCTTGCTCAGGTACACAATGGGGTGTCTCTCCCCCTTAGTATCAGTTTGCATCAGTACTGCCCCCAGCCCTGTGTCCGAGGCGTCGGTGAACACCAGGAAGGGTTTGTTAAAATCCGGGTTTACCAGCACCAGGCCCTGGATAAGTGCCCCCTTCAGCGGACAGAGCCCTCTGGCACTGCTCGGTCCAGACCACCTTGTCTGGCTTTCCCTTCCTGCACAGCTCCGTGAGGGGAGCTGCCAGGGAGCTAAAGTGGGGCACAAACCTCCGGTAGTACCTCGCCATCCCAATGAAAGCCTGGACCTGCTTCTTGGTCTGGGGAGCGGGCCAATCCTGGATTGCCTCCACCTTGGCCGGCTCCGGCTTCAGGTGGCCGCCCCCCACCTTGTGGCCCAGATATGAAACCTTTGCCATCCCCACCTTGCACTTTTCAGCTTTTATGGTCAGTCCTGCATCCTGCGACCCAGCACCCTCTTCACCCGGGACACATGTTCCTCCCAGGTCTGGCTAAAGACACAGATATCGTCAATATACGCCAGAGCAAAGTCCTCCATCCCCCTTAGCAACTGATCCATCAGGTGCTGGAAGGTGACCGGTGCCCCCTTGAGGCTGAAAGGCAGGACCAGGAACTCGAAGAGCTGTATTGGGGTGGTGAAGGCAGACTTCTCCCTGGCCTCCGGGTCCAAAGCCACCTGGCAGTAGCCTTTGATAAGATCCATGGTAGTGAGGTACCGGGCACCCCGCAACTTGTCTAGGATCTCATCGGTCCTAGGCATGAGGTAGGCATCGGACACAGTGATGGCATTGAGCTTCCGATAGTCCACACAGAACCGGATCGACCCATCCTTCTTGGGAACCAGCACCACAGGCTAGGCCCAGGGGCTGGCGGACGGCTGGCTCACCCCTAAAGCCAACATGTCCCCGACCTCTCTCTCCAGGTCCTGAGCTGTTTTCCCAGTGACCCGGAATGGGGAACACCTGATGGGAGGGTTGGCTCCCATCTCCACCTGGTGGACAGCCAGGTTAGTGAGCCCAGGCCGGTTGGAGAACAGCTGCCGGTATGAATGCAGCACCTCTCTGATCTCTGCCTGCTGGGCAGGGGTTAGCTGGTCTGAGAGGGGGATTGATTCCAGCGAGGGCTTAGCCCCAGCCTCAGGGAGGAGTCCCACCAGGGGATCCTCTCCCTTCTCCTCCCACTGCCTACACACAGCCAGCACCAACTTCTCCCTGTCTCAGTACGGTTTCATCATGTTGACATGATACACCCGGTGGCTGTGTGCCCGGTTGGACAGTTCCACTACATAGTTCACCTCGTTTACCTGTCTGATAACTTTGAAGGGGCCGTCCCAGGCAGCTTGTAGCTTGTTCTTCCTCACGGGGATGAGGAGCATCACCCGGTCCCCTGTAGCATAGGAGCGGGCACATGCTGAGCGGTCGTACCAGGCCTTCTGCTTCCTCTGGGCCCTTGCTAGGTTTCCCCTAGCCAAGCCCATGAGCTCCACGAGCCTTTCCCGGAAAGTCAGTCCATACGCCACCACTGATTCCCCATTGGGAGAGGCCTTTCCCTCCCACTCGGCCCTCATCAAGTCCAGGGGCCCCTTCACCCTCCTACCGTACAGCAACTCGAAAGAGGAGAACCCTGTGGATTCTTGGGGTACTTCCCTATATGCAAACAGCAGGTGGGGCAAATACTTGTCCCAGTCCTGCGGATGCTGGTCCATAAAGGTTTTCAGCATCCTCTTTAGGGTCCCATTGAACCTCTCCACCAGCCCGTTGAACTGAGGGTGGTAGGCTGCGGCCCAGGTGTGTCAGACCCCACACTTCTCCCACAAGCACTGGAGCAGGGTTGACATGAAGTTAGACCCCTGGTCTGTAAGGACCTCCTTGGGGAACCGCACTCTGCCAAAGATGGTCAGCAGCATGTCTGCCTCAATAGAGGACAAGGCCACTGCCTCGGGGTAGCGCGTAGCGAAATCTACCACCACCAGGATGTATTTCTTCCCTGACTGGGTCACCCTGTGGAGGGGCCCCACTATGTCCACGGCCACCTTCTGGAAAGGCTCCTCTATGATGGGCAAAGGTCTCAGCGGTGCTTTACACTTATCCCGGGCCTTCCCCACCCTCTGGCAGGAGTCACAGGACCTGCAATACTGTTGGACAAACATCAAAGACCCCGGGCCATTAAAAGTTCTGCAGCAGCCTTTGCCTGGTGTGCCTGATGCCCCGAAAGGGGGATATCATGGGCCAAGTACAACAGTTTGCGGCAGTACCTCTGGGGAACCACCAACTGCCTCCCTCCTTTCCAAGATTCAGTTTGCCCTGAACCAGCCCATTCCCAGTACAGGAATCCCTTCTCCCACAGGAATCGCTCCTGGTGGTCCTCCCCCTGGGACCCTGCACCGCCGTGGCCAGCCAGGGCCCTCAGTTTCTCCAAGGAGGGATCCACCTGCAGCTCTGTTTGGAATTCAGCTGCTGGGTCTGAGGATACAGCCCTGGCTGGTGGTGCCTCAGTTTCCCCACCTTGGGACGGAGGCTCCGGCCCAGCCCTGTCGAGCCCTACCCTCGGCGCTTCGGTCCCCCCCTCAGGCGGGTCCGTGTCCCTCGCTGGCTCTGGCTCTGGGTAAGGACCACGGCGCTCAGAGTGCCATCCGGCCAGTTCTCCAAGTCATTACCCATTAGCACCTCGGTAGGCAGGTGATAGTGCACCCCGACCTCTTTGGGTCCCTCAGCCCCCCATTTCAGGTGTATCCTCGCTACAGGCACCTTGACGGGGGGCCTGAACACTCCCCTCAGGGTCATGTAGGCATCGGGCACTAGCTGGTCTGGGTCCACCACCTCGGACCGTGCCAGCGTCACCTCCGCGCCCATCTCCCAGAACCCCTGAACGCTCCTTCCCCCCACCTCAATGGGGATGATGTGGCAATTGTCCCCCGGGGCCTGTCCCACGCTCACCTGGCGGATTGAGTACGGGCACTCTGGACCTGGGGCCTTCCCCTGCTGGCCTGGCCTGGCGGTCCCCTTCCCCGGCACAGCCCTCTCGCCTGCAGCCCCCTGGACTGGTAGTGCCCCCTCCCGGTGGGCTTCCACTCAGTTAACACCCCGCGGGTTCTGCTTGGCCACCATTTCCTTCATCTTCAGGCACTGGGCCACCTTGTGCTCCTTTTGGCCACAGTAATTACATTTCAGGTCCCTCAAGTCCCACGCGGGGGGTCGGCCCGCCCCGGCATTCCTGGCCACCCCTGAGTTGGGCTTCCTGGAGTCCCACCTTTGAGCGGTCTCTGGGTGACTTCCCTTCTGAGCCCCCAATGTGGGTCTCCCTCCTGCTCCCGATCTGCTGTCCACAAACTCATCTGCCAGTGCCCTTCCACTGCGCAGATCCTTGGGCTTCCGGTCCACTAGCCACATCTTAAGGTCCAGAGGGCAGATGTCATACAGCTGGTCCAACTCCACCAAGTTATACACGTCCTCTGCGGTATTGGCCCCTGCACCCTTTCCCCACTTGCGGAGATATTCCCCCAGCAGGTTGGTGACCTCCTTGTAAGTGACACCTGAGATCTTGCGTACACCCCGGAATCGTTTCCTGTACGCCTCGGGGTTCAGTTCAAACTTCAGCAGCAAAGCCTGTTTGAACAGGTCATAGTCCCCCGTCTCAACACCATCCATTTGGCTGAACGGCTCTATGGCCTTGGAACCCAGCAGGGAGGTCAATCTGGTTCAGATCACAGGCCTTCTCAAAGGCTGTGAGGTAGGCATCAATATCCCCCCCCACGCCTCGAACCAGGGCAGCAGTTTGGTGTCTAGATTCCCCATACCACTGGTGTCTCGGGGCCCTTCCCCACTTACCCCCCGGCAGGCCCTCTTGGCCCGCCGCTCCTCCAGCTCCAACTCGTGCTTCCGCTGTTCTGCACGGGCTGCTCGTTCTCTCTCTCTGTCCACCAGCCTCCGATCCTCCAGCTCCTTTGCTTTCAGCTCCAGCTCTAGTTTCCGCAGCTCCTCTAGGGAGGAACCTGACGGGGGTCTCCCTGTACTGACTGGGGAGTCAGGTCTGACACACTCCCGGACACTACACAGACTGCCCCCATGGCTACTCCCCGGCTCACCGGGCACCCCGGGAGCCCCCCTGGGGTCTGGAGCCTGTTCCTCGGACTGGTCATTCTCTGCAAGCTGAGCAATCAGCCACTCCTGGGTGAGCCTCCTGATGCTCAGCCTTCTCTCCCTGCACAGACGTGCCAGGTCGCTCTTACGGAGCTGGTTCTAGGCCATTTCCAGGCTGGTTCCGTTCAATACCCTCGTTCTACTGCTGGCAGCCACTCACTGCAAAGCGCCGGCACTCGCAGCCAAATGCCTGCAGGGTGCAGCTACGAACTATCCTCTGCTACCACGTTGTCACGGACTCACAGATCGTGCCCACTCGTGGCCCCGTGTGGTCCGTGGGGGGTGCCCCTTCCAGTGAGACCGCCCTTCTCGGGGGTCCACTCTCTCTCGGGGTTGGCCCCTCCACCTCCTGGAGCCGCACCTCCTGGAGCCGCACCTCTCTGAGCCTTAGCACACCTGTTTCTCGCCGTGGGCCCCCTCAGGGAGTCCGCTCGCTCTGGACCCCCTGGGCCTCCGCCCCCGAAGGGGTTGATGCAACCCTGTTCTCTAGACCAGAATGACTCTCAGCCAGCATAAAACAGGAGGGTTTATTGAGAGTTGAACACAGCACAGGAAACTCTCAGGGCCTCAGGCCTGGCCTCCCTCAGCACAGCACATCCCAGTCCCCCTGCATCCAGGTAGGCTCTGCCTGCTTCCCCTCTCCAGCCCAGAGCCCTCCTGCTTCCCAGCTGGGCATCTGATGTCACCGGCCCCAAGCCCCGCCTCTGTCCATTGTCTTCTCTCCAGGTAAACAGGGTCGTAAACAGGGTGGCCTGGGCCGCCTCTCCTCTCAGCCCTCCTCTGGCTGGAACCGGCTGGTTAGGTCACTGGGGTCCTCTCTCCGCAGCCCATTGTCCTCCCACTGGCCAGAACCGGCTGTGACTCCTGCGCTGGGTCTCCAGGTCACCAGTCGCTGGGGTATCCATCCTCCAGGCCATCGGCTGAGGTCCCAAGTTCCCTCTCCGGTCCTCTGTAACAACAAACTCCCTCTCCCCTCACCTCGTTAAACCAGTAACACCTGGGGACACTGAGTCCCACTCCCTCTGCATGCAACCCACTGGAAAACATGGAAAAACCCAAGAAAACCCCCCACTTTGTGACAAGTATAAAAAGTAGGATTTAAGTGGTTTCAATTAATAACAGACAGAATAAAGTAAGTTACCAAGCAAAATAAAACAAAACACGCAAGTCTAAGCCTAATACATTAAGAAACTTATAACAGATGAAATCTCACCCCCAGAGATGTTCCAATAAGCTCCTTCCTAGACTGGGTCTAGCAATCACTTACACCCCTGTAGTTACAGTCCTTTGTTCCAGTTTCTTTCAGGCATCTGTTTGGGGTGGAGAGGCCATCTCTTGAGCCAGCTGAAGATAAAATGGAGAGGCTTCCAGGGCCTTTTATATTCTCTCTCTTGTGCGCGGAGCCCCCTTTGTTCTTCTGTGCAAAGTCACAGCAACAAGATGGCGTTTGTAGCCACCTGGGCAAGTCACATGTCAATGAATGATTCAGCTTTTTGCAGGATGACGCCATTGTTTACACGTTAGTTTGAACATTCCCAGGAAAGCTCAGATGTGGATTGGCATCTCCCAATGTCCATTGTCAGTTAAGTGTTTCTTGATAGGACTGTTCTCAGCAAGTGCCCATTCTCAAGAAGCTGACCAAAAGCTTCACTGAGGCTACTTAGAATCAAAAACATTTATATACAAGTACATAGCCAATATTCATAACTTCAAATACAAAAATGATACACACATACAGCCAGCATAATCATAACCAGCAAACTACAAGCTTTCCATAGACACACCACTTGACCTCCTGTACAAAACCTGGTGCAACCATAGGACCCTGGTTGCAACAATGATCTATACGGTCACAGTTCATGTCAATAACGTCACAGTGGGCACTTCTGAGGGGGCTGGTCTGGAAGTGGGAGGGGGCAGGAAAGCCACAAGGTGGAGAAAGGGAGGGGGACAGGGTATGATAAATC
>NW_020705121.1:0-4164 GCF_002925995.2 Terrapene triunguis
GGGGGGCATTCTGTGTGACAGTTGTTTGTGTTTCTCCCTGATGCAAAGCCACCTTTCTTGATTTTAATTCCCTGTACCTGTACGCGGTGTCACTCGCCCCTCCCTCCCTCTCTCCCTCCCTCCCTTCTTCCCCTGGTCCGTCAGATACTACTCTCGCGCCTTTTTTCAGACCAGACGCCATAGCCAGCACTGGGATCATGGAGCCCGCTCAGATCACCGCGGCAATTCTGAGCACTATGAACACCACGCGCATTGTCCTGGAAAACATGCAGAGCCTCCTGGACATGCCAAAGCCAAACCAGGACCAGCTGAGGAGGAGGCGATTGCAGCGCGGCGACGATAGTGATGAGGAAATTGACATGGACCTCTCACAAGGCACAGGCCCCAGCAATGTGGAAATCTTGGTGTTACTGGGGCAGGTTCATGCCGTGGACCGCCGATTCTGGGCCCGGGAAACAAGCACAGAGTGGTGGGACCGCATCGTGTTGCAGGTCTGGGACGATGCCCAGTGGCTGCGAAACTTTCGCATGCGTAAGGGCACTTTCATGGAACTTTGTGACTTGCTTTCCCCTGCCCTGAAGCGCCAGAATACCAGGATGAGAGCAGCCCTCACAGTGGAGAAGCGAGTGGCGATAGCCCTGTGGAAGCTCGCAACGCCAGACAGCTACCGGTCAGTCGGGAATCAATTTGGAGTGGGCAAATCTACTGTGGGGGCTGCTGTGATCCAAGTTGCCAGGGCAATGAGAGACCTGGTGATATCAAGGGTAGTGACTCTGGGAAACGTGCAGACCATAGTGGATGGCTTTGCTGCAATGGGATTCCCAAACTGTGGTGGGGCCATAGACGGAACCCATATCCCTATCTTGGCACCGGCGCACCAAGCCGCCGACTACATAAACCGCAAGGGGTACTTTTCAATGCTGCTGCAAGCCCTGGTGGATCACAAGGGACGTTTCACCGACATCAACGTGGGCTGGCCGGGAAGGGTACATGATGCTCGCGTCTTCAGGCAGTCTCTTCTGTTTCGAAAGCTGGAGGAAGGGACTTTCTTCCCGGACCAGAAAATAACCATTGAGGATGTTGAAATGCCTATCGTGATCCTTGGGGACCCAGCCTACCCCTTAATGCCATGGCTCATGAAGCCGTACACAGGCAGCCTGGACAGTAGTCAGGATCTGTTCAACTACAGGCTGAGCAAGTGCCGAATGGTGGTGGAATGTGCATTTGGCCGTTTAAAAGCGCGCTGGCGCAGCTTACTGACTCGCTCAGACCTTAGCGAAAAGAATCTCCCCATTGTTATTGCTGCTTGCTGTGCGCTCCACAATATATGTGAAAGTAAGGGGGAGACATTTATGGCGGGGTGGGAGGTTGAGGCAAATCGCCTGGCCGCTGATTACGCGCAGCCAGACACCAGGGCGGTTAGAGGAGCACAGCAGGGCGCGGTGCGCATCAGAGAAGCGTTGAAAACCAGTTTTGTGACTGGCCAGGCTACGGAGTGAAACTTCTGTTTGTTGCTCCTTGATGAACCCTCTGCCCCTCCCCCACCACCCTGTTAACTCTACTTCCCTGCAAACCAACCACCCCACCCTCCCCTACTACCCTCCCCCCTTCGAGCACCACTTGCAGAGGCAATAAAGTCATTGTTGCTTCACATTCATGCATTCTTTATTAATTCAGCACACAACTAGGGGGATAATTGGAAAGGTAGCCCGGGATGGGTGGGGGAGGAGGGAAGGAAAAGGACACACTCCAATTTAAAACTTTAAAACTTATTGCTATGGAAATCATCTAGGGTGGAGTGAGTGGGTGGCCGAAGGCCCCCGCACCGTGTTCTTGGGCGTCTGGGTGAGGAGGCAATGGGACTTGGGGAGGAGGGCTGCTGGTTACAGAGGGGCTGTAGCGGCGGTCTCTGCTCCTGCTGCCTTTCCTGCAGCTCAACCATACGCAGGAGCATATCACTTTGATGCTCCAGCAGCCGGAGCATCGACTCTTGCTTTCTGATTACAAGTTGACGCCACCTCTCCTCTTCAGCCCGCGTTTCAGCACGCAACTTCTCCTCTTCAGCCCGCGATTCAGCACGCCACCTCTCCTCTCGCTCATATTGGGCTTTTTTAAAATCAGTCATTGACTGCCTCCACGCATTCAGCTGTGCTCTGTCAGCGTGGGAGGCGGTCTGAAGTTCAGTAAACATTTCGTCACGCGTCCTTCGCTTCCTTCTTCGAATATTCACTAGCCTCTGCGAAGGAGTAAGATTTGCAGCTGGTGGAGAAGGGAGAGGTTGTTAAAAAAGATACATTTTAGAGAACAATGGGTAGACTCTTTCACGTTAGATTTTGCTGTTCACAACATCACACAGCACATGTGCTTTCGTTACAAGGTCGCATTTTTCCTCTTATATTGAGAGTCTCCTGGTTTGGTGTGAGAGATCACTCACGCAGTGCCAGGACACAGATTTCAGCTTGCAGGCAGCCATGGTAAGACATATAGTCTTTGGGCTTTTTTAACCTTCTTAACATGTGGGGATGGTTTCAAACAGTTCTGCCCTCATTTCCCATACCAAGCACCCGTGCCATTTAAAATGGGTTTGCAATGTAAAAGGAGGGGCTGCGATTTCAGGTTTAACATGCAGCACAAACCCAACTAACTCCCCTCCCCCTCACACCCAATTCTCTGGGATGGTCACTTCACCCCTCCCCCCCACCGCGTGGTTAACAGCGGGGAATATTTCTGTTCAGCAGACCAGGAAGGGGCACCTCTGAATGTCCCCTTAATAAAATTGCCCCATTTTAACCAGGTGACCGTGAATGATATCACTCTCCTGAGGATAACAAAGAGCGATAAGGAATGGATGTTGTCTGCATGCCAGCAAACACCGGGACCATACGCTGCCATGCTTTGTTATGCAATGATTCCAGACTACGTGCTACTGGCCTGGCGTGGTAAAGTGTCCTACCATGGCGGACGGGATAAGGCAGCCCTCCCCAGAAACCTTTTGCAAAGGCTTTGGGAGTACATGAAGGAGAGCTTTCTGGAGATGTCCCTGGAGGATTTCCGCTCCATCCCCATACACGTTAACAGACTTTTCCAGTAGCTGTACTGGCCGCGATTGCCAGGGCAAATTAATCATTAATCATTAAACACGCTTGTTTTTAAACCATGTGTAATTTTTGCAAAGGTACACTCACCAGAGGTCCCCTGTGTGCCCTCAGGGTCTTGGGTCAGTTCGGGGGTTACTGTTTCCAGGTCCAGGGTGACAAACATATCCTGGCTGTTGGGGTAACTGGTTTCTCCGCTTCCTTGCTGCTGTGAGCTATCTATGTTCTCTCCATCCTCATCTTCCTCGTCCGCCGAACCCGCTTCCCCGTTTGCAGAGAGGGACTCATAGAACACGCTTGGGCTAGTGGTGGCTGCACGCCCTAGAATGGCATGCAGCTCCGCGTAGTAGCGGCATGTTTGCGGCTCTGCCCCGGACCTTCCGTTTGCGTCTCTGACTTTGTGGTAGGCTTGCCTTAGCTCCTTAATTTTCACGCGGCACTGCCGCGCGTTCCTGTTATGGCCTCTGTCCTTCATGGCCTTGGAGATCTTTTCTAATGTTTTGCCGTTTCTTTTACTGTTTCGGAGTTCGGCGAGCACTGCTTCATCTCCCCAGATGGCGATCAGATCCTGTACCTCCCGTTCGGTCCAGGCTGGAGCTCTTCTGCGATCCTGGGACTGGGACTGGGACTCCATCATGGTTACCTGTGCTGATGGGCTCTGCATGGTCACCTGTGCTCTCCACGCTGAGCAAACAGGAAATGAAATTCAAACGTTCGCGGGGCTTTTCCTGTCTACCTGGCCAGTGCATCTGAGATGAGAGTGCTGTCCAGAGCGGTCACAATGAAGCACTGTGGGATAGCTCCCGGAGGCCAGTAATGTCGAATTCCGTCCACACTAACCCAATTCCGACCCCCTAAGGCCGATTTTATCGCTAATCCCCTTGTCGAGGTGGTGTTAGGAAACCGGTTTAAAGGGCCCTTTAAGTCGACAGAAAGGGCTTCGTAGTGTAAATGTGTCCAGGCTTAAGTCGATTTAACGCGGCTAAAGTCGACCTAAACTCGTAGTGTAGACCAGGCCTAAGACTCAGCAGCTAAACCTGTTTATCAGAGATTTCAGGTTTAGTGATCA
>NW_020705122.1:0-1318 GCF_002925995.2 Terrapene triunguis
CTGACCCATGGCCGAACTTTAGAAACTGGTTAGGAAGAGATGTAAATAAATAGAGCTTTGAACAAAGTCACAGGCTAGATGGAGGGTGTCCCAAGCCATAGCTCTTTGCCATATTCCCAGGATCTTGAGCTGAGTTTGGTTTGGTTTGGAACCTGGGACCACACAACTGAAAGGTCTCAAGGTTCTTCAGGCTCCCTGGGTGGCTCTTATCCACAATCCTGAGCATGCAGTGGAAACCTGTGCCCAAGAGTCCACCAGCATTGGACATGGGTCCGCTGATCTCTCTCGTGGTGTAGTATTTGGCCGGGTCTCATTGACCGTTAGAGTTTCTTGTTTGCAATCTAGTGGTCTGCGGGCAGGGGCCTGGCCATTGGATCCTGCCCTTGAGAGTTTCTTTGCTTCCCTGGTTATCCTCCTTGTCAGCACCGGAGACAATACAACCATGCTGTGATGCCAGCAGCCGAGGCCCAGTGGTTGCCGAGAAATCCCACCACACTCAGGCCCCAGAGAGCAGCAGATCCAGGACAGGCTGGGGAAGCCAGGGTCAGAACCGGACTGGAGCCTGCAGGCACTGTGATGGGGGGAAAGAGGGCATGAAAAGAGGGGTGGGAGAAGTGACCAGAAGGGAGCATGAGAGGAGGAGGAACCATAAGGGAGTGTGAGAAAATGATAAGGATGAATTACAAGGGAGCAGGAGGATGAGAAACCATGAGGGAGCACGGTGAGGAGGAACCCTGAGGCAATGCATGAGGAGGAACCATGAGGGAGGATGCGAGGAGGAGAAGGATGGATCACAAGCGAGCACACAATGAGCCAAATGAGGAGGGAGCGTGTGGGAGCACACAACGGGGAGAGACCATGAGGGAGCAGATGGTAACCTGGCTCTCTGGCCGGGTCACCTTCTTTAGTCCACCCCTTCCAGGGGTCCCGACTGTCCCAAACTAAAAGTCCAAAAATGTCTTCAACAGAAACAAAAATCCTTCTGCCCTCCCTGGGACTCTTCCTCTTCAGTTCAACCTGCTGCCCCTGTGCGGGGCTCAACAACCCTCCCAATGGGCTTGTACACCCCCTTTCTTGGGGCCAGTAGGGGAACCCAAGTCCCACCCTCAACTCTGGGTTCTGGCCCCGGCCCCCGTACTGAACAGCTAGATTTGCTCCTTTACCTTTGCTTTCTGGTCGACTTCCCTTACTCTTCTCGGACAGCTGGAGTACTGGGGTCAACCGGAGTGCGCTCTGACGTCGATTTAGCCGTGTGACGTTATGAGTATGAACTAATAGCTCATTGAAGGATGACAGGGCCAGAAAGAGTTAATTAACT
>NW_020705123.1:0-6024 GCF_002925995.2 Terrapene triunguis
TGGCTGCTTTTCTGAGACAGTGGGAAAAGCCTTAGGGAAAAAAACACGTTGAAAGAAGTGCTGTGAGCCTACATTACCCAGGAATTCACCCTGTAGCCCCTTATATCAAGGGTAACTGTGCAAGTCACAAATAGTAAACTGTTTTTGTTTAAAAGAAAGTTTTATTTTTGTAATGGGCATTATAGAAAATGGTTTAATAAACAATAAACTCTTAGGGTATGTCTACACTACAAGGGTAGTTCGATTTTACTTAAATCGAATATGTGGAATCGATATTGCAAAGTCGAACGTGTGTGTCCACACCAAGGAGAGTAATTCGATTTTGTGAGTCCACACTAACGGGGCGAGCGTCGATATTGGAAGCGGTGCACTGTGGGCAGCTATCACACAGTTCCCGCAGTCCCCGCTGCCCATCGGAATTCTGGGTCGAGCCGCCAATGCCTTCTGGGTAAAAAAAATGTGTCGTCATCCGTCCGTCACTAACGCCCTCCCTCCCTCCATGAAAGCGCCGGCGGGAAATCAGTTCGCGCACTTTTCTGGTCAGTGACAGCGCGGACGCCACAGCACTGCGATCATGGATCACGCTGCGACCATCGCTGCACTTCTGGCCGTTCTCAACACCTCTCAGCTTATCATACACCTTACCCTGAGGCAGATGCAGAGTAATCAGGCGAGGAGGCTACGACACCGCCGTGATGGCCTGAAGTCGGAGAGTAGCACAGAGCTGTCAGAAACCACGAGCCCCAGCACCCAGGACATCATGGTGGCAATGGGTCATGTGGATATCGTGGAACGGCGATTCTGGGCCCGGGAAACAAGCACGGACTGGTGGGACCGTATAGTGCTTCAGGTCTGGGATGAATCCCAGTGGCTGCGAAACTTTCGCATGCGGAAGGGGACTTTCCTCGAACTTTGTGAGTTGCTGTCCCCTGCCCTGAAGCGCCAGAATACCAGGATGAGAGCAGCCCTCACAGTTGAGAAGCGAGTGGCCATAGCCCTCTGGAAGCTTGCAACGCCGGACAGCTACTGGTCGGTTGCGAACCACTTTGGTGTGGGCAAATCTACCGTGGGGGTTGTTGTCATGCAAGTAGCCAACGCAATCGTGAAGGTACTGCTCCCAAAGGTAGTGACCCTGGGAAACGCGCAGGTCATCATAGATGGCTTTGCCGCGATGGGATTCCCAATCTGCGGTGGGGCTATCGATGGGACTCACTTCCCTATCCTGGGACCGGACCACCAGGCCAGCCAGTACATCAATAGAAAGGGCTACTTTTCAATGGTGCTGCAAGCACTGGTGGACCATCGGGGACGGTTTACAAACATCTACGTCGGATGGCCGGGCAAGGTTCATGACGCTCGCTTGTTCAGGAACTCTGGTCTGTTTAGACGGCTGCAGGAAGGTATTTACTTCCCAGACCACAAAATAACTCTTGGGGATGTGGAGATGCCTACAGTCATCCTCGGGGACCCAGCCTACCCGCTAATGCCCTGGCTCATGAAGCCCTATACTGGCGCCCTGGACACAGAAAAAGAACTGTTCAACTACCGGCTGAGCAAGTGCAGAATGGTGGTGGAGTGTGCTTTTGGCCGTCTCAAAGGGAGATGGAGAAGCTTACTCACTCGCTGTGATCTCAGTGAAACCAATATCCCCATCGTTATAGCAGCTTGCTGTGTGCTCCACAATCTGTGTGAGAGCAAGGGGGAGACCTTTATGGTGGGGTGGGAGCTAGAGGCAAATAGCCTGGCTGCTGATTACGTCCAGCCAGACAGCCGGGCGATTAGAAGATCCCAGCGGGACGCCCTGTGCATCCGGGAGGCTTTGAAAGCTAGGTTCCTGAGTGAGCAGGGCAACCAGTGACTTTTCAGTTTGTGGACAGAAAAGCTGAACCTGCCCCCGTTTCTTTACCCAGTTCATTTTGACTATCCTCTCCAGTTACATACCCCCTTCACCCCCTTCCCCTTCCCAAAAAATAAAATCATTTCTATTTTGTTAATGGACACCGTTGTCTGTATTGCTGTTTTCGCGGGAATTTTTTAAACGGGGGACGCAGACTGTGGCGGGGGGCGGGTTTAGTGTTCTGATGCAAATGATGCTTCTAAACTCCTGGAATGACAGGCTCCGCACTGGTGCACTGGTTATTTCAATGGAGCCTGCCAGCACTCCTGGGGGGGACTGCGTGTATGTGTCGGCTATGTGACTTTCTGGCAGGGGGGGTAGGGTTACATATCCCCTGCTGCGTGCATCTGTGAGCCAGGATAAGGACCGCTGCATAAGATCTGTAACTGCCCTCCCCCGCCAAAAAGTCACAGAGCTACCCCCCCCCCAGAACATGAAAAACACCTCCCAGACTGACCAGGGTAACCAGTGACTGCACTGTGTATGTGTCCTGATGCTGGACCTGACACCGCCTCTGTACCCTGCTAAAGGTCACTGTCCTGTCCAATTACTAAGCCCCTTCCCCCCCTCCAGACAGACTCTCCCTCAAAAGAACCTGACTGAAACAGTAATGAACAGAAACAAACATTTTATTGTGAACCACACATGAAACGTGGGGGGGTGAAACTTGGACGGGGGCTTGTGTGAGGTGGGTAGGAAAGGACTTTTCAAATTTTGGGGAATGAGAGCCTTCTAGTGCTAGAGCAGTCTGCAGGGGTTGACTGAAAGTTTTACCGGCCCTTGCTGCCCCTCCTTCTTTGGACTTTGGGTGAGGGTGGTGTGGGACTTGGTGGCGGGGGAGGGCGGTTAGAGATAGACTGCAGCGGGGCTCTGTCCTCCTGCCTCCGGTCTTGCAGAACATCCACAAGGCGCCGGAGCGTGTCCGTTTGCTCCCTCATTAGTCCAAGCAGCTTTTCAGTAGCCTGTTGGTCCTCCTGACGCCACCTCTCCTCCCGTTCCATGACTGCTCGGTGCATTTGTGACAAGTTCTCCCTCCACTGTGTCTGCTGGGCTGCCTGGGCTCGGGAGCAGCCCATTAGTTCTGAGAACATGTCTTCACGCGTCTTCTTCTTCCTCCGCCTAATCTGCGCTAGCCTCTGGGAGTGTGCTGACAGGCTGGGTTGGGAGACAGTCGCAGATGTGTCTGTGTGAATTGTAAAAAGGGAGTGAATTCCTGAGACAGATAAATGAAATTGTACACAAAGAACCTAGTCTTTCTCTGTGAACAAGACCATGCACTGCACCTCTCACATGCGCACTCAGGACAAGGTCGAATTTTCAGCCGTCGCCTTCAGTGCCTGTGGACTTGCGGTGGTCTTGGAGTGATCAGAGAAGTGTGGCTGGAGACCTGAACTTCTGGAGCGGGCAATAATGGTAAGCCGTAGACTTGTGGCTGCTTAAAACTCCAGCAGTAGCACTGGCCTCCTTTCACATTGAAAGCAATGCCAGTCTCTGCTGCCAGCAATCAGGACAGCATCAACTCTGCCCCTGTCCCACCCCCTCGCGGCTGTCCCAGGGAAAGATCCCTGTATGCTGCCCCTCTCCCTCCACCGCGTGGCTGTAAAGCAGTCCCAATACTAACATTCCCCTCCCTAATTCAAAGCAGGGCGTCATGAGCGACATCACCCCCCTGAGGATCCCGGACACCCAGAAAGAACGCATGCTGCGGGAAAGCATGCAGAAACCGGGGCCGTATGCCGCCATGCTATGTCGGGCCATGATCCCCGAGTACTTGATTGTGGCGTGGTGGGGACACGTCTGCTACCACGGAGGGCCCAGTAAGATCGCCCTACCCCGGAACCTGATAAACAGGCTTGAAATCTACCTCCACGAGACCTACGAGGAGTTCTCCTACGAGGATTTCTCGTCAATCCCCGGCCACATTGACCGGATTTTCGCCTAGGTGCACTGGGACTATGGAGTGGAGCGTCTTGGGACTCGGAATCATGAAGTAACGGACATTGTGAAAATTTTTTAAAATACTTGGGACTAAATTGAGAAGAGCCTAAGACAGAGAAATCATGATAAACCCTTTGTTACCATTGTAAATATTCCTGTTTTGTACCTGATTATTTTTTACTAGTTTACAGCACTTTTATAAACATACATTGTTAATAGTATAAATATTCCCGTTCTGTTTTAAATAAATGTTTACATGTTTACAGCACTTACTGCTTGATCCTTCCCCTGATTCTGTGTCCGGGGTAAGGGATGGGGACGGTTGGTACGGGATCTCGGTAAGGGTGATGAAGAGCTCCTGGCTGTTGGGGAAATCAGCAGTGCCAGCGCTGTCGACTGCCTCGTCCTCCTCATCTCCTTTTTCATCTTCCCCGTCCGCTAACATGTCCGACGAGGAACCGGCCGCGGACAATATCCCATCCTCGGAGTCCACGGTCAGGGGTGGGGTAGTGGTGGCGGCCGCACCCAGGATGGAATGCAGTGCCTCGTAGAAACGGGATGTGTGGGGCTGGGATCCGGAGCGTCCGTTTGCCTCTTTGGTTTTTTGGTAGCCTTGTCTCAGCTCCTTGATTTTCACGCGGCACTGCGTTGCATCCCGGCTGTAGCCTCTCTCTGCCATGGCTTTGGAGATCTTCTCGTAGATCTTAGCATTCCTTCTTTTGGAGCGCAGCTCTGAAAGCACGGACTCATCGCCCCACACTGCGATGAGATCCAAGACTTCCCGATCAGTCCATGCTGGGGCCCTCTTTCTATTAGATTGCACGGCCATCTCTGCTGGAGAGCTCTGCATCGTTGCCACTGCTGCTGAGCTCACCTCGATGTCCAAAGAGGAACTGAGATTCAAACTGCCCAGACAGGAAAATGAATTCAAATTTTCCCGGGGGTGTGGCTGGTCAGAGCATCCGAGCTCGGACTGCTGTCCAGAGCGTCAACAGAGTGGTGCACTGTGGGATAGCTCCCGGAGCTATTAGCGTCGATTTCCATCCACACCTAGCCTAATTCGATATGGCCATTTCGAATTTAGCGCTACTCCTCTCGTTGGGGAGGATTACAGAAATCGATTTAAAGAGAGCTCTATGTCGAACTAAATGGCTTCGTGGTGTGCACGGGTGCAGGGTTAATTCGATATAACGGCGCTAAATTCGACATAAAAGCCTAGTGTAGACCAGGCCTTACTTTTCTCTTTTTTCCTGTCTTTCTGTCCCCCAGTATTAACCCTGACATTTACCCAGAAAACTGTGAAGTTAATTTTTGCCCTGATTTTCACCCATTTTTTTGAATTAAACATTGATAAATTCCCAGGAAATTTTAAAAAAATAAAAACCAAAAATGAAGGGCCTTAAATATATACAGTAGATGTGAGCTAACTAGCAAAGCTGTACATTTAAAAGTGTCACTTCGATACTATTTATTTATTTGTAACCTCTTCCCATGACCCTATTATCTTATGCCGCTTGAAAGAGTCCTTGATGAAACACTTCTGACTTAATGTGCCAGCATTCTTGTTTCATAATCATAGAGTAAGGTACTCAACACTACGGGGTCAGAAACATAAAATTTGATCTTTCGTGTGACACCACGCTGGTTCCAGATTCAATGTTGCATGTGTTGCATGTGTGCAAAGCATGTCTTTTTAATCTGTTTAATAATTCAATTCTTGGTCAATATGAGCCCAGTGTTTGACAAAACTCCTCTACAGAACATGAGACATGTTGCCCACAGTGGTTTTGGCTACATGCATATCATGTGAGGATTTACTTATCTTTGTAGAGATGCAGCTTGGTACTATGTATTTCCTTGGTATCTTTCAGACTGATTATATTGGCCTCATTAAATTGTTTGGTTATTGTTAGAGGGCTTTCCCTTCACCTCCTCCCCTGGTTTTTGTCATGCCGACAGAAAGCAGAAGACCAGAAGTCCAAAGTGCAGGCAATGAGATGTTTATTGGGGTTAGTTTCAAGCAAGCATGTCCAGAGCTCTACACGCCGGCAGAGAATGTTTCCCGGTTTTCCCAGCTCTGACACCGCAAAGCCTTTACCTGTGTCCCCATTCCCAGCTCTGACACCGCAGAGCCCTTACCCATGTCCCCGTTCCCAGCTCTGACACCGCAGAGCCTTTACCTGTGTCCC
>NW_020705124.1:0-1160 GCF_002925995.2 Terrapene triunguis
TGGCTGCTTTTCTGAGACAGTGGGAAAAGCCTTAGGGAAAAAAACACTTTGGAAGAAGTGCTGTGAGCCTACATTACCCAGGAATTCACCCTGTAGCCCCTTATATCAAGGGTAACTGTGCAAGTCACAAATAGTAAACTGTTTTTGTTTAAAAGAAAGTTTTATTTTTGTAATGGACATTATAGAAAATGGTTTTATAAACAATAAACTCTTACTTTTCTCTTTTTTCCTGTCCTTCTGTCCCCCAGTATTAACCCTGACATTTACCCAGAAAACTGTGAAGTTAATTTTTGCCCTGATTTTCACCCACTTTTTTGAATTAAACATTGATAAATTCCCAGGAAATTAAAAAAAATAAAAACCAAAAATGAAGGGCCTTAAATATATACAGTAGATGTGCGCTAACTAGCAAAGCCGTACATTTCAAAGTGTCACTTCGATACTATTTATTTATTTATAACCTCTTCCCATGACCTTATTATCTTATGCCGCTTGAAAGAGTCCTTGATGAAACACTTCTGACTTAATGTGCCAGCATTCTTGTTTCATAATCATAGAGTAAGGTACTCGACACTACGGGGTCAGAAACATAAAATTTGATCTTTCATGTGACACCACGCTGGTTCCAGATTCAATGTTGCATGTGTTGCATGTGTGCAAAGCATGTCTTTTTAATCTGCTTAATAATTCAATTCTTGGTCAATATGAGCCCAGTGTTTGACAAAACTCCTCTACAGAACGTGAGACATGTTGCCCCCAGTGGTTTTGGCTACATGCATATCATGTGAGGATTTACTTATCTTTGTAGAGATGCAGCTTGGTACTATGTATTTCCTTGGTATCTTTCAGACTGATTATATTGGCCTCATTAAATTGGTTGGTTATTGTTAGAGGGCTTTCCCTTCACCTCCTCCCCTGGTTTTTGTCATGCCGACAGAAAGCAGAAGACCAGAAGTCCAAAGTGCAGGCAATGAGATGTTTATTGGGGTTAGTTTCAAGCAAGCATGTCCAGAGCTCTACACGCCGGCAGAGAATGTTTCCCGGTTTTCCCAGCTCTGACACCGCAGAGCCTTTACCTGTGTCCCCATTCCCAGCTCTGACACCGCAGAGCCTTTACCCGTGTCCCCGTTCCCAGCTCTGACACCGCAGAGCCTTTACCT
>NW_020705125.1:0-1208 GCF_002925995.2 Terrapene triunguis
CATACAGTAGTGCCCCTTCCTTTGTAGGCTATCAGTAACAAGATCCAGCGGCTGGAAGTTGAAGGTAGACAAATTCAGACTGGAAATAACGTGTAATTTTTTAACAGTGAGGGTAATTAACCACTGGGACAATTTACCATGGGCCGTGGTGGATTCTCCATCACTGGCAATTTTTAAATCAAGATTGGATGTTTTTCTACAAGATCTTTTAGTTCATACAGGAATCCTTTGGGAGAGTTCTATGGCCCGTGTTATACAGGAGGTCAGACTAGGTTATTCTATAGTGGTTCCTTCTAGCCTTGGAATCGGTGAACCTATGAACTGAATGGTCTCCATGTGCTAATTGCCTCCTTTCCCTGAATGTGCATGAGGGATGTGGACAAGCTCGTTAGAGAACTCACTCCTTTATCCTTCCTCTGATCTCATCCCTAGGGGAACAAGAGGCTCCCACAGCAGCTGGAGCAGCCCGGCAAACGCCGAGGAGAGGCCCTGCGCTCAGTGAGCCCAGCTCGGAGATCGGAGAGAGACTGGAGGAGCCGAGTGGACTCCATGTGCCACATGAGTATAGACAAGTGCATGGACAGAGAAAGGGTGCCTCCTCAGCCCTCGAATCCTGGAAAACACACAGATAGTAACTGGAAAAGCCAGAGGGATTCCCTGCACCCCACAAACCCCGGGAAGAGCTCAGATAACAGTTGGACTGGCCGAGGGGGGCACCTGCGCTCCTTGAGTCCTGGGAAGCACACAGAGAGCAACTGGAAAAGCCCAAAGGAGACCCACCCTGTGAGTCCAGTGACGAGCACTGAGAGAAAGTGGAAGGATGCAAAAGAGCCCCTGCACCCTATGAGTGCTGGAAAACGCACGAGTGAGCGACAGAGCCTAGAGGAGAAACCCCACCTTGTGAGTCCGGGGAAATGCACAGAGCGTGATCAGAAGGGCCAGGGCAAATCACTGCATCCCGTGAGTCCAGCCGGGAAGCTGGAGAGGGACTGGAGGAGCCAGGCAGAGATACTGCACTCCAGGAGTCCAACCAGGCAGCCGGAGAGGGACTGGAGGAGCCAGACAGAGACCCTGCATTCCAGGAGTCCAACCGGGAAGCCAGAGAGGGACTGGAGGAGCCAGGCAGAGACCCTGCATTCCAGGAGTCCAACCGGGAAGCTGGAGAGGGACTGGAGGAGCCAGGCAGAGACCCTGCGCCCCAGGAGTTC
>NW_020705126.1:0-1142 GCF_002925995.2 Terrapene triunguis
CATACAGTAGTGCCCCTTCCTTTGTAGGCTATCAGTAACAAGATCCAAGGCTGGAAGTTGAAGGTAGACAAATTCAGACTGGAAATAACATGTAATTTTTTAACAGTGAGAGTAATTAACCACTGGGACAATTTACCATGGGCCGTGGTGGATTCTCCATCACTGGCAATTTTTAAATCAAGATTGGCTGTTTTTCTACAAGATCTTTTAGTTCATACAGGAATCCTTTGGGAGAGTTCTATGGCCCGTGTTATACAGGAGGTCAGACTAGGTTATTCTATAGTGGTTCCTTCTAGCCTTGGAATCGGTGAACCTATGAACTGAGTGGTCTCCATGTGCTAATTGCCTCCTTTCCCTGAATGTGCATGAGGGATGTGGACAAGCTCGTTAGAGAACCCACTCCTTTATCCTTCCTCTAATCTCATCCCTAGGGGAACAAGAGGCTCCCACAGCAGCTGGAGCAGCCCGGCAAACGCCGAGGAGAGGCCCTGCGCTCAGTGAGCCCAGCTCGGAGATCAGAGAGAGACTGGAGGAGCCGAGTGGACTCCATGTGCCACATGAGTATAGACAAGTGCATGGACAGAGAAAGGGTGCCTCCTCAGCCCTCGAATCCTGGAAAACACACAGATAGTAACTGGAAAAGCCAGAGGGATTCCCTGCACCCCACAAACCCCGGGAAGAGCTCAGATAACAGTTGGACTGGCCGAGGGGGGCACCTGCGCTCCTTGAGTCCTGGGAAGCACACAGAGAGCAACTGGAAAAGCCCAAAGGAGACCCACCCTGTGAGTCCAGTGACGAGCACTGAGAGAAAGTGGAAGGATGCAAAAGAGCCCCTGCACCCTATGAGTGCTGGAAAACGCACGAGTGAGCGACAGAGCCTAGAGGAGAAACCCCACCTTGTGAGTCCGGGGAAATGCACAGAGCATGATCAGAAGGGCCGGGGCAAATCACTGCATCCCGTGAGTCCAGCCGGGAAGCTGGAGAGGGACTGGAGGAGCCAGGCAGAGATACTGCGCTCCAGGAGTCCAACCAGGCAGCCGGAGAGGGACTGGAGGAGCCAGACAGAGACCCTGCATTCCAGGAGTCCAACCGGGAAGCCAGAGAGGGACTGGAGGAGCCAGGCAGAGACCCTGCGCCCCAGG
>NW_020705127.1:0-1582 GCF_002925995.2 Terrapene triunguis
CAGTCCTGGGACCCTACACGGCTCTGCCAATGCACTTTAGCTCTGACCGACTCCCGCCCCCCAGTGCTGCCAATGCACCTCGCGCCGGATCGACTGAAGGGATCCGGGGGTTGGGGGGGTCGGACCTGAGTGTTCTTCTGGGGGGACGCCCAGAACATGCCATTTCAAGAGTGGGGGGTATGGGTAATGAGAGCAAATCTCAGGGGGGCAGGGACCCCTGGATTCCCCCTTGCAGATCCCAGGAACTGCCCCCAGTTCCCTGTCTCTGCCCTCTAGCAGCTCAGCGTGCTGGGCCCAGGCAGGGCCATAGGGGGGCACCGCCATGCTGGGCAAAGGAGGATTTTGAGCCATTTGCAGCTGGGCGCAGGCCCTGGATCCGGCTTTCCACATCCTACGCCAGCCGCCAGCCAAGCCACGGCCACGCCTCAGGCTCCCACGCGCCCTTTCAAGGGGCAGCAGCGCAGTGGGCCGCGGGCCCGAGGCCCTGCCATCCAGGGGAGGGGGTGGGGATCATTTGCTTTGCTCTGAGATGAATTTGGGACATTTCATGTGAAAGAGCCGAGTTCAGGTTCGGCGAGTTGGGCCCTGGCAGAGGGCTCCGGCTGGGCCGGGCCGGAGCGGAGCCAGGATCGGAACCCGGATCCCAGCTCTCCGCGAGCCCCCAGGTGGGAGCCAAAGCCCGTTTGGGAGCCTGCATGGTTAAAAATGGCCGTCTCCCGCCGGGCCTGGTTCTGGGTTAGTGACCCGTCTCCGTGGGCAGGCCCGGCCCGCGCTCGGAGCTGCACGCGCTGCTTCTGGCTAACGACCACCCAGACCCGTTATGGCTCACTTAGGTGCAAGCCCAGCTCTGCACCCTCTCGTGACGTCCTGCCCGGCCGCAATATGGGAGGGGGGGCTCGTTACTGAAATGAGGGGCCCTTCCCCTCCCCCATCCCACCCGGAATGTCTGCAGCTTCTGAGCGTCCCCTCCCCCTGGGGCAAAGGGGCACCAGCCAGAGCCGGGTCTGGGGTGGCCACAGCGTCACCCTTGCTGGAGGAGGCAGGTGCTGGGGGAACGATCCAGCCAGGGAGCTGTTTATCCCCAGGCGCTCCCCTCCCGGGGAGATGGGGGGAGGGGAACCCACCCAATCCTGGCTCAGCTGAGCATGCTGCTGGGCCCCGTCGTGCCGGGCGCTGCGCAGACGCAGAGAGAGACGGGCACTGGGCCCCGACGGGCCGGGCGCTGCGCAGACAGAGAGAGACCCGGGCCGAGTCTGCAAAGCCAGGACCGATCGAGAGCAGCAGAAAGGCAGGGTCAGTGTCCCTGTTACAGATGGGGACTGGGTAACAACTCAGCGCCCGCGGCCACCGGCCAACCCCACGACAACAACCCAGCGCCCGCGGCCCGCGGCCCCCGGCCAACCCTACGATAACAACCCAGCACCCGCAGCTCACGGCCAACCCCACGATAAAAACCCAGCGCCCGCAGCTCACGGCCAACCCCACAACAACCACCCAGCGCCCGCGGCCCCCAACCAACCCCACGACATCAACCAGTCCCCGCAGCCCCCGGCCAACCCCATGCTAACAACCCAGTGCCCGC
>NW_020705128.1:0-1453 GCF_002925995.2 Terrapene triunguis
CAGTCCTGGGACCCTACACGGCTCTGCCAATGCACTTTAGCTCTGACTGACTCCCGCCCCCCAGTGCTGCCAATGCACCTCGCTCCGGATCGACTGAAGGGATCCGGGGGTTGGGGGGGTCGGACCTGAGTGTTCTTCTGGGGGGACGCCCAGAACATGACATTTCAAGAGTGGGGGGTACGGGTAATGAGAGCAAATCTCAGGGGGGCAGGGACCCCTGGATTCCCCCTTGCAGACCCCAGGAACTGCCCCCAGTTCCCTGTCTCTGCCCTCCAGCAGCTCAGCGAGCTGGGCCCAGGCAGGGCCATAGGGGGGCACCGCCATGCTGGGCAAAGGAGGATTTTGAGCCATTTGCAGCTGGGCGCAGGCCCTGGATCCGGCTTTCCACATCCTACGCCAGCCGCCAGCCAAGCCACGGCCACGCCTCAGGCTCCCACGCGCCTTTTCAAGGGGCAGCAGTGCAGTGGGCCGTGGGCCCGAGGCCCTGCCATCCAGGGGACAGGGTGGGGATCATTTGCTTTGCTCTGAGATGAATTTGGGACATTTCATGTGAAAGAGCCAAGTTCAGGTTCGGCGAGTCGGGCCCTGGCAGAGGGCTCCGGCTGGGCCGGGCTGGAGCGGAGCCAGGATCGGAACCCGGATCCCAGCTCTCCGCGAGCCCCCAGGTGGGAGCCAAAGCCCGTTTGGGAGCCCGCATGGTTACAAATGGCCGTCTCCCGCCGGGCCTGGCTCTGGGTTAGTGACCCGTCTCCGTGGGCAGGCCCGGCCCGCGCTCGGAGCTGCACGCGCTGCTTCTGGCTAACGACCACCCAGACCCGTTATGGCTCACTTAGGTGCAAGCCCAGCTCTGCGCCCTCTCGTGACGTCCTGCCCGGCCACAATATGGGGGGGGGGCTCGTTACTGAAACGAGGAGCCCTTCCCCTCCCCCATCCCACCTGGAATGTCTACAGCTTCTGAGCGTCCCCTCCCCCGGGGCAAAGGGGTACCAGCCAGAGCCGGGTCTGGGGTGGCCACAGCGTCACCCTTGCTGGAGGAGGCAGGTGCTGGGGGAACGATCCAGCCAGGGAGCTGTTTATCCCCAGGCGCTCCCCACCCCGGGGAGATGGGGGGAGGGGAACCCACCCAATCCTGGCTCAGCTGAGCATGCTGCTGGGCCCCGCTGGGCTGGGCGCTGCGCAGACAGAGAGAGACCCGGGCCGAGTCTGCAGAGCCAGGACAGATCGAGAGCAGCAGAAAGGCAGGGTCAGTGTCCCTGTTACAGATGGGGACTGGGTAACAACCCAGCACCCACGGCTGCCGGCCAACCCCACGATAAAAACCCAGCGCCCGCGGCCCCCGGCCAACCCCACAACAACCACCCAGCGCCCGCGGTTCCCAACCAACCCCACGACAACAACCAGTCCCTGCAGCCCCCGGCCAACCCCATGCTAACAACCCAGTGCCCGCAGCCCC
>NW_020705129.1:0-5229 GCF_002925995.2 Terrapene triunguis
CCGGCAAAGGTCAGTAGCGCGCCCCTCAGGCAGGGGAGCGCCGGCAAAGGTCCCGGTGTGGCTCGGCCGGGTAGGGGAACGCAGGCCCACCCTACACCACTGCGTTCCAGCCCAGGGCCCTGACGGTGGCAGGACGAGGGTCCCGCCACTGGATCAGCGGGGTCCCTCCGTGATACAGACTCACCACTGTGCAGCGTTGTCCCTGGGCTCCTTCCTACCCGATCGCTCGTCCGGATCCCTCTGATCCCGTCAGTGCGTCGGGGTAGTCCGCTCTTGGCAGCTCCAGCTCCCCCTCAGGCTCAGGCTCCTCCAGCTCTCCCCAGTCCTTGGCTGCTGGCAGCTCCAGCTCCCACTCCGGCTCCTCCAGTTCCCCTGGGTACTCGGCAGCGGGCAGTCCTGGCAGCCCCAGTCCGTCCTCCCGGTGCGGTTTCCCTTGGTCCAGGGCCTCCCCTGGCGCGGCAGCAGGATCTGAAGGGAGCAGCCCGCGGTCTGCGTCTGCCTCCCTCCTTGGTGCTGCCCTGACTGAGCTAAGGGCCCTGCCCTTTATACTTCCTGTTCCACCCCTCCCCTTCCGGGGGGTGGAGCTAGCTTGGGCTGGCCCCGCCCACTCCGGCTGAGAGAAAGGCCCTTTTACCTCCGGTTCGGAGGGCAGCCACCCTGGCTCCCTACATACCCCACCCCTCAAATCCAGCTCCCGAACCTCGGAGCTGGCGTCCTCAGCCTCCCCCAGACGGGAGAAAAAGTCCGCATTGGCGTTATCCCGTCCCGCCCGATGGCGGATCGTGAAGGCGTAGGTTTGTAGCGTAAGATACCATCGCTGAAGGCGGGCATTCGCGTCCTTCATCTTGTTGAGCCACTTCAGGGGTGCATGATCTGTGACCAGTATAAAGGGGGCCCCGAGGAGGTAGTAGCGGAGGGCATCAACCGCCCACTTAACAGCTAGGGCCTCCTTCTCCAGGACGGAGTAGTTTCGCTCCCGGGGGAACAGTTTCCGACTGATGTAAACAATAGGGTGCTCCTCCCCGGCCACCTCCTGTGAGAGGACCGCGCCAAGCCCCACGCCGGAGGCATCGGTCTGGACAATGAAGTCACGATCAAAGTCCGGGCTGAAGAGTACGGGTTCGCTACACAGGCGGTCTTTGACAGTTTGAAAGGCCCGCTCGCAGTCATCAGACCAGCACACTCTGCGGGGGCTATCTTTGGTCAGGAGTTCTGTTAAAGGGGCCGTAATAGTTGCAAAGTGGGGTACGAACCGCCGGTAATAGCCAGCTAGGCCCAAGAATTGACGCACCTGCCTCTTCGTGGTTGGTGCCTGGCATTCCTGGAGTGCTTGAACCTTCCCGATGAGGGGGCGTACCTGTCCGTGCCCCAGGGTGTATCCCAGATAAGTGGTTTCTTCCCGCCCGATTCGGCATTTCTTGGGATTGGCTGTGAGGCCGGCGGCGCGGAGGTCCCGGAGGACAGCCGCCACTCGGTTGAGGTGTTCCTCCCAGTCACTGCCATAGATAACCACATCATCCAGGTAGGCGGCGGCGTACTTGGTGTGAGGTTGCAAAATCCGATCCATCAAGCGCTGGAAGGTCGCGGGGGCCCCATGGAGGCCGAAAGGCATCCGAGTAAACTGGTACAGGCCGGAAGGGGTGGCAAACGCGGTCTTCTCCTTAGATCGGGGTTCCAAGGGGATCTGCCAGTACCCCTTGGTGAGATCTAATGTGGTGATATAGCAGGCTTCTCCAAGCCGGTCGAGGAGCTCATCGACGCGGGGCATTGGATATGCATCAAACTTTGAAATGTCGTTGACTCTCCGAAAGTCAATACAAAACCGCCGGCTCCCATCTGGCTTTGGAACGAGGACGACGGGGCTCCGCCATTCGCTCTGGGAATGCTCAATAACACCCAGTTCCAACATGGCCTGGACTTCCTCCTCCACGGCCTCTCGCATTCGCCTAGGCAATGGCCGGGTCGTCTCTCGGATCACCACCCCGGGGTCGGTCTGGATTGCATGGTAGGCGAGCGTAGTCCGTCCGGGCTTTGGGGTGAAGGTCCTGGGGAATGCCTTCACTAGGCAGAGGGCTTGTTCCCGCTGCTCGGCAGTGAGCGTCTCGGCTAGCTGTGGTTCCCCACTATCAGACTCTTCGGGGAGTTGTGGCCCGAGGTCTGGTTCAGGCGGGTATGGGGCAATTAGTAGTCCTTCCCGTTCCCGCCAGGGTTTTAAAAGATTTACGTGATAAATCTGCTTTCCCTTCCGGTGATCAGGCTGCCGGATTTCGTAATTGACAGGCCCCACTTGGCGGAGGACCTCATACGGGCCCTGCCAACGGGCAAACAGTTTTGATTCCTCCGAGGGGAGCAGGAGGAGAACTCGGTCCCCGGGGGCAAATGATCGGACCTGGGTGCCCCGATTATACTGCTGCTCCTGGCCCCTTTGGGCCGTGTTTAAGTTCTCCCTCGCAAGTTCACCCGCCCGGGCCAGCCGCTCCTGCAGCTGCAAGACGTATTGTAAGAGGCCCTGCGTTGAGGATGGTGTATGTTCCCAAGTTTCCCTCAGGAGATCCATCACTCCGCGGGGCCTTCGCCCATAGAGGAGCTCAAATGGAGAGAACTTCGTGGAAGCCTGTGGAACTTCCCGAACCGCCAGTAGTAAAGGGGGAAGTAGTTGATCCCACTGACGGAGGTCCTGGGTGGGGAAGCGTCGTAACATTCCCTTCAGGGTCCGATTAAAACGTTCGACTAACCCATCCGTTTGGGGATGGTAAACTGAGGCTTGCAGTTTCTTAATCCCTAGCAGGGCACACACTTGACGGAACAACTTAGAGGTGAAGTTGGTCCCTTGGTCAGTAAGTATCTCCCGAGGGAGACCTACCCTGGCGAAGATTTTCACGAGCTCTGCTGCAATAGTGCGGGCCGTGATACTCCTTAAGGGGACAGCCTCAGGGAAGCGGGTGGCGTAGTCCATCAAGACAAGGATATATTGGTAGCCCGCCTGACTTTTCGGGAAGGGTCCGACCAGGTCCATCGCTACTCGTTCAAACGGAACGCCCACTGTTGGTAGCGGAACCAGGGGGGCCTTCCGGACCCCGGCCGGGGCGGCGTGTTGGCAGTCCGGGCATGACCCGCAGTAATCCTTCACCTCTCGATGGACGCCGGGCCAGAAGAACTTGGCGAGGACTCTAGCCGCGGTTTTCTCCGGTCCTAAATGGCCTGCGGCCGGGATGTCATGGGCTAGCCTTAGGACCGCCCGTCGATGAATGCGGGGAACCACGAGTTGGGTCCGGACCTCTCGGGTTTGAGGGTCCTGCTCCACGCGGTAGAGACGATCCTGCTTGAGTTCAAATCTAGGCCATTGGGTAGCCCGCTGGGCCTCCACAACCTTCCCCTCTACCCGTGCCAGCTGTTCATAGGCAAACCGGAGTGTAGGGTCCTCCCTTTGGTCTCGGCTAAAGTCCCTAACGTCCACCGGGGGGCCCCCCGTCTCCGGGCCGCCCTGTCCGGGTGAAAGGGATGGGTCAACGCCGGGGTCCGGACACAGCCCGGGGCCTGGGTCCGTCGCAGAGGAAGCTCCCTCTAATGCCTCTTCCGGAGATGGGGACCGGAGCACCTCGACGAAGTCTGGCCAGTCCCGGCCCAGGATGATTGGGTAGGCCAGGGATGGGGCCACCGCCACGTTCATTAACTGGGTTGCCCCATTCACCGTGAGAGGGACCTGAACGGTGGGGTACGGTTTAACATCTCCATGTATACACTGTATCCGTACCTCCCCGACGATCTGCTCGGTATCCGGGAGGAGGGACTGGCGGACGAGAGTCTGCCCACAGCCCGAGTCAATTAGACCCACAACGGGTGTCCCGGCAATGCACATGGGGGCCGTCAATTTGGCCGCGGACGGCGGGCGGGCCCGGCGCTCCCCGGTGTACACCCGGCCAAAATCGCATTCCATCGCTGTACAGTCTCGTTGCAGGTGACCGTACTCGCCACACCGAAAGCAGGGTCCTACCTCTGTGCGCCCCGACCGTACAGGGTCACCCGGGTGGCCCCGGGGTTGGCCGGGGCCCGATGGACGGGTCCAGCGTCCGGACGGCGCGGGTTGTGGAGCCTCGGGCCGTCGGGAGAAAGTAGTGCCGCCTCCGTTGGGTCGTCGGGCTCGAGTTGGCACGTCGACTTTGGGGGTGGACCCCCTTTCCGGCTTCTGAGCGCCAGATCCAGAACTTGGGGGTCGGGCTGTCGGTCCTATTGGGGCCTCGGCCTCTAGAAAGTTCTCCATAAGTGTGACAGCTGCACTTAGAGTTTGAGGTCGGTGCCGCAACACCCACGCCCTCCCTGGAGTCGGGAGGATATGCACGAACTGCTCGAGGATGATCTGTTCTGTCACCTCGGCCACAGTTCGATGCTCGGGATGTAGCCATCGGCACGCTGCATCCTTTAATTCCTGGGCCACGGCCCGGGGCCGGGCACCCGGGGGGTAAGGCTTTCCCCGAAACCGTCGCCGAAAGGTCTCTGGGGTGATGTCAAAGGCATCCAGGATAGCTGCTTTTACGCTGGCGTAAACACGGGCCTCATCGTCTGGTAGCCCCCGGTAAGCCTTCTGGGCCGGCCCCGTTAAATAGGGGGCAAGCAGGGTTGCCCATTGGTCCGGGGCCCAACCAGCTACTGCAGCAACCCGCTCGAAGGTTACCAGATAAGCCTCTGGGTCATCCTCCGGCCCCATCTTGGCCAGACGGATTGGTGGAGCGGGGGGGTTGGGGGTGTTCGCCCCGCCCGGCTGGGGCCCACCAGGGCTCGGCCACAGGGTAGCAAGTTGCTGGAAACATTGGGTCTGTTGTTCGCGGTGCTGGGCCCCCAAGGTTTGAAGCAACTGCTGCTGGTGGGTACCCAGCTGCTGTATGAGTTGTTGCTGCTGCTGCTGCTGCGTCTCAGCCAGCGCCTTCATAAGCCTCTCCATCTCCATATTCCGTTTGGGGCTGTCTCTGCCTCCTTGCTCTAATCCCTTCCGGCAGGGATAGGGGGCGCTGCCCGCATTCTCCACCACTTGTGATCGGTGTCGCTCCGCCTACCCGCTAGGGGGCGGTGGGCAGCTACGTCGTCACGGGCTGGCCGGGGTTACGCCTCCGCCAGCGGGGAATTAGCAGCGGAAAGGCTGCCAGCCAGAGTCGGTAGCGCGCCCCACAGGCAGGGGAGCACCGGCAAAGGTCAGTAGCGCGCCCCTCAGGCAGGGGAGCGCCGGCAAAGGTC
>NW_020705130.1:0-1520 GCF_002925995.2 Terrapene triunguis
GGATACCGGCTCCTGGTCGTCCGAGAGAGACGTTCGTGAGCTCACAGGTGAGTGGCTGCATTCGATAAAATGGGCTCTGCTTTGTCTGCAGAGGAGGAGACGGTGCATGATTTTTTATTACGCATCGCTGAAAAAAAAAGGGAGAGAAGCTTCCCTCTGACGCGTTGTCCCGTTTGCTGAAATGGGGACAAAGACGCGGGTTTTTTGTTACACCGAATACTGTCTTTGATAAGGCAGTCTGGGAGAGTCTAGGCTCTGACCTCTGGGAGTCGGTCTCTCACGGCGACAAGGAGGCCGTGTCATTGAGCCAAATATGGTGCAAATCTAAAAAACCGATAGAGACGCTTGCGGCAGAAGCCGAGGTACAGTCGGCCATTAATGACCTCTTTCGGCCAAAAGAGGAGCCGCCTTGTGTGTTGTCGGTGGGAGCCCGTGAGTTCTTTGGGAGTGAGGACACTATGATACCACTCATCCCCAGTCCACCCGAAGTTGATCCTAGTACCGTCCCGTTACCGGACGACCTCGCGGATAAAATGGAGGTCTCGAGCCCAGAAGGGGATAAGTTACAAGAATTTCGGGCGGAAATGTACAAACAGGGCCTTCAGCTACAGGACATGCTGAATCAGTTGTCCCATTTGGCCGGTGAGAGCCATCCCCCGCAGTCCCACACATTGCGAGCCCTGAACCAGCCCGACTTTCCTGTCACCAATAATGTTTGTACCCCAGAGTTCCGGGCGGAGTTCCCGGGGCAGGGTGAGCAGTTGCGGAATAGTTTGGAAAAAATGGCGGAACCGGGCTTATCTAGTTTTGAAAGGACATATAGGGAAAAACCACCGGATAAGATCCCTCCGGCGGATGATGTAGCTACCCCCTGTCCTCGTTGTGGTTTATGGGGCTGCGTGATTGGGTGCACCGGACGGGATAACGTGTCCACGCACCGGCCACTGGATGTCACCAACCCGTTTGCCCCGAAGCCTCCGGCATACTCATCCGATGTTTCCACCGATGCGGGTCCCCGGTGGGTTCCAGCGAAGTGGGTCCGGCCATGGTTCAAGACACGAATTGCTGAGGAGCCCGACGCCGCCACGCAGGAGCCGGACGACGACCCCGCGACACTGGACCTGCACTTGTTGTTTGTCACAGCCTAGACACCTGATAATGCTGTACTTCTATTTGTTCGGACTCCTTATTATAGGAGCAGGGGTCTTTGTATGTCCAAACTCTGTACCTTTTGTTAACCCACGACAAAATGTTTCGGTCACCTGAGCGAACCAGACTGGCCAAGAAGCCTTTTTTTGCTTGTCCATGGCCACCCCATCGGATCCCTTTAAAACATGTCCTTATTTAAGAAAAAGGGGGGAGGTGTGGGGATGTATCATCCTTACGCCAACCCAATGGAAAGTTCCATGAGAAGGTAAGGGTCACGATGGGACACTTGCCTGGCAATGGCTCATGGCCTTGTAAGACAAAGGCGCCCCCTGGTGGTCTAGGGATTATATAAGATGAGGTAAACAAGGTAA
>NW_020705131.1:0-1577 GCF_002925995.2 Terrapene triunguis
GAGGCTGAACTCTATGACTGAAGGTGCCTGCCCTTCCACACCTATGATGGTGTGTGTGTGTGTGGGGGGGGGGGTTGGCCTCTCCCTGGGAGCCAGAGGGCCACACCTGACTCATGTGAAATGGAACACTTTGCAACTGCCCCTTATGGGGATGCAGCCCTGAGACTCCAGGTCCCACCTTGCACTGGGTCCCATCTTGACCAGAACGGAGATTACTCTTAATGCGCAAGGGCAGCCTGTGGCATCTACAGTCCCAGCTCGCCGCAAACCTTCCTGGGGACAAGTCGCTCAGCCAGCGTGAGTCAGTCACACCTGCTGGAACCGGGAGCCCCAGTGAGCTGCTCGGCTAAGGATGGAGCATTGCTCTCCAGGAACGGCAGCCCACCCCCACACAGCAGGCTGCAGTCACAGCATCTCGTCCCAGGACCCACAGGGCCCCCTCAGCCCAACGTCTAGGACAGGACCCCCAAGCCCATCCCCAGGGCCACCTGGCTCAGGCTGCAGAGCTGGGCCCGGGACCCACAGACCCCCCGGCTCAGGCTGCAGAACTGGGGCCAGTATAGGGGGGAGGGATAGCGGAGTGGTTTGAGCATTGGCCTGCTGAGCCCAGGGTTGAGAGTTCAATCCTTGAGGGGGCCATTTAGGGAACTGGGGTAAAAATCTGTCTGGGGATTGGTCCTGCTTTGAGCAGGGGGTTGGACTAGATACCTCCTGAGGTCCCTTCCAACCCTGATATTTTATGATCTATTCCCCCTCCCCGGGGCCACCTGGCCCCAGCTGCGGGGCTGGGGCCCACAGATTCCCCCCCAAGGGTCACCTGGCCCAGGCTGCAGAGAATTGGGCCGTGCCCATAGATTCCCCCACCCCCGGGGCCACCCAGCTCGACCCAGGCCCGGCCCCGGCAGCCAGTCACGCCCTGGGGGGGAGCCCGGGGAGCCGGCGGCTGGGGGGGACAGCGAAGGCCCCGCCCCCTACCTGGGTGACGGGTCTCGGCGGCTCCTCCTGCCACTCAGCGGCCCCGCAGCCCCCACGCTTCCTGCTGCGGCTCGTATCAGCTCCCCTGCAGCCCGCGGCCGCCCACTACCCCCACCTGGGTGGGCAGCACCCCCGTCCCGCCGGGCACCCTGGGACACGTAGTTCCTCCGGCTTAGACGGCCCGCGCCAGCGACTCGGAAGCGGGAGGCCTAGTGGACTACCGCTCCCAGAATGCTCCGCGCGCTCACCCGACGTTAGGCGTCCCTGCCTCAGCCAGCCGGAAATACCCGTGGAGGAGGAGCTGGAGGACTGTTCCCCCTCTCGCCTAAGATGGCGGCAAAGGCGGAAGTCCGCTCTAGCCGGAAGTCGGGCGGTATCTATCGTTTGGACTCAGTGCGGAGAGACGGAAACCCTGGCAATGGCGGTGGCTTAGCAGGAGGTGGAGGCCTGAGGTGAGTGAGGTCTTGGGGGTGGGGGGCGCCTCCATGGCTGGGCCCCCCTCGGAGCGTTGGGAGTAACCCCTCCCCCGGGGTCTCTATGGCTGGGGTGGGGCTAGGTCCCATGAGGGGATTGGAAGTTACCGCTCCCCTGGGGTCTCCATG
>NW_020705132.1:0-1541 GCF_002925995.2 Terrapene triunguis
GAGGCTGAACTCTATGACTGAAGGTGCCTGCCCTTCCACACCTATGACGGGGGGTGTTGGCCTCTCCCTGGGAGCCAGAGGGCCACACCTGACTCATGTGAAATGGAACACTTTGCAACTGCCCCTTATGGGGATGCAGCCCTGAGACTCCAGGTCCCACCTTGCACTGGGTCCCATCTTGACCAGAACGGAGATTACTCTTAATGCGCAAGGGCAGCCTGTGGCATCTACAGTCCCAGCTCGCCGCAAACCTTCCTGGGGACAAGTCGCTCAGCCAGCGTGAGTCAGTCACACCTGCTGGGACCGGGAGCCCCAGCGAGCTGCTCGGCTAAGGATGGAGCATTGCTCTCCAGGAACGGCAGCCCACCCCCACACAGCAGGCTGCAGTCACAGCATCTCGTCCCAGGACCCACAGGGCCCCCTCAGCCCAACGTCTAGGACAGGACCCCCAAGCCCATCCCCAGGGCCACCTGGCTCAGGCTGCAGAGCTGGGCCCGGGACCCACAGACCCCCCCGGCTCAGGCTGCAGAACTGGGGCCAGTATAGCGGGGAGGGATAGCTCAGTGGTCTGAGCATTGGCCTGCTAAGCCCAGGGTTGAGAGTTCAATCCTTGAGGGGGCCATTTAGGGAACTGGGGTAAAAATCTGTCTGGGGATTAGTCCTGCTTTGAGCAGGGGGTTGGACTAGATACCTCCTGAGGTCCCTTCCAACCCTGATATTTTATGATCTATTCCCCCTCCCCGGGGCCACCTGGCCCCAGCTGCAGAACCGGGGCTGGGGCCCACGGATTCCCCCCCCCCCCCGGGTCACCTGGCCCAGGCTGCAGAGAATTGGGCCGTGCCCATAGATTCCCCCACCCCCGGGGCCACCCAGCTCGACCCAGGCCCGGCCCCGGCAGCCAGTCACGCCCTGGGGGGGAGCCCGGGGAGCCGGCGGCTGGGGGGGCAGTGAAGGCCCCGCCCCCTACCTGGGTGACGGGTCTCGGCGGCTCCTCCTGCCACTCAGCGGCCCCGCAGCCCCCACGCTTCCTGCTGCGGCTCGTATCAGCTCCCCTGCAGCCCGCGGCCGCCCACTACCCCCACCTGGGTGGGCAGCACCCCCGTCCCGCCGGGCACCCTGGGACACGTAGTTCCTCCGGCTCAGACGGCCCGCGCCAGCGACTCGGAAGCGGGAGCCTAGTGGACTACCGCTCCCAGAATGCTCCGCGCGCTCACCCGACGTTAGGCGTCCCTGCCTCAGCCAGCCGGAAATACCCGTGGAGGAGGAGCCGGAGGACTGTTCCCCCTCTCGCCTAAGATGGCGGCAAAGGCGGAAGTCCGCTCTAGCCGGAAGTCGGGCGGTATCTATCGTTTGGACTCAGTGGGGAGAGACGGAAACCCTGGCAATGGCGGTGGCTTAGTAGGAGGCGGAGGCCTGAGGTGAGTGAGGTCTTGGGGGTGGGGGGCGCCTCCATGGCTGGGCCCCCCTCGGAGCGTTGGGAGTAACCCCTCCCCCGGGGTCTCCATGGCTGGGGAGGGGCTGGGTCCCATGAGGGGATTGGA
>NW_020705133.1:0-1359 GCF_002925995.2 Terrapene triunguis
TCCATGGCTGGGGAGGGGCTGGGTCCCATGAGGGGTTTGGAAGTTACTGCTGCCCTGGGGTCTCCATGGCTGGGGAGGGGCTGGGTCCCTTGAGGGGATTGGAAGTTACCGCTCCCCCGGGGTCTCTATGGCTGGGGAGGGGCTGGGTCTCCTGGGGAGTATTGGCAGTTGTTCCCCCTGTTTTGTACCCCAGTGAGCGGGAGGCAATAAGGGGGCGGGATTTTAAGCGCCTCACCTCTGTGGTAGGGTAGACTCTGTGCCCCCAGTGACTAGGAAGGCGTGTGTGGCTCCTGGTGGGGCCTGCAGAGCACGGGAGGCATTGGAAAGGGGCAGATTGAGAGGTTTTTTTGCCCCCAGTTCCACAGCAGGTGAGTTGCTGCATGCCATTGAGTGGGTGCCAAAGTGTGCAGGAAGATATGATTAAAGAGGAGATAGGCAGTGATGGTGTCATGTCATGGGGCTGCAGGTTTAAAAGGACAGAGAAGCAATGCTAACGTTATTCTCTCTTCATAACTAATCATGCTTGAATTCCCTGAGCTAAGTTAAAAGATTCATAGTTTGCACTTTCATTTGCAGTTTTGCAAATGCGATATGTCAGGTTGAATGTACATGACTCGTGCTAGGTGTGTATAATGCCACATGGTGGTAGCTGTCTGTATTAAAGATACCTTGTTCAATTTAGGATGTCTGCCTTTCTTGTGAACCCTTTCTCTAACACAGCTTACTGTGTTCACTGCAGTGATCTTCGTTTGATTGCACCAAAGGGAAGAAAACACAGGACTACCGAGAAGCTTGACAGCTAGTTTGGACAAAGATTCAATATTTTACATCACTATCTAGTAAATTACTTGAGTATGTACTGAATTCCCAGACTGGAATCAGCAAAACAGCTTTTTGCATGATAACAATGGATGAGGAGAGTCTGGAAACAGCAATTCAAACCTATAAAGCACAATTGCAGCAAGTGGAGCTGGCTTTAGGGGCGGGATCGGATCCATCACAGCAATCTGATTTGATCCAACTGCAGGAGGATTTGAAACAATTGATAGAACTGACTGAATCCAGCCTGGTGTCAGTGAAAAAGAGTAAACTATTGGCCACTTTAGACACAGATGCACCCTCCATTTCTCCAGCAGGTCACCTAAAACAGGACAGTAATTCAGGCAGGTCCTGCAATGATGTGGAGTATGCTGCTTTTAAGGAAGCTATTGCTGAACTCAAGCCATTGAGTACTAAAGACGAGGCCTCTCCAAAGGAAGATGGAGAGGCTGATGGGGAAAATGAATCAAAGTACAGTGAAGAGGAGGAAGCCTCTGAGGAAGAGGAGGAGGAAGTGAGTGGGATGAAGGTTAAAGCCCC
>NW_020705134.1:0-1269 GCF_002925995.2 Terrapene triunguis
GATTGGAAGTTACCGCTCCCCTGGGGTCTCTATGGCTGGGGAGGGGCTGGGTCCCCTTGGGGAGTATTGGCAGTTGTTCCCCCTGTTTTGTACCCCAGTGAGCGGGAGGCAATAAGGGAGGGGGATTTTAAGCGCCTCACCTCTGTGGTAGGGTAGACTCTGTGCCCCCAGTGACTAGGAAGGCGTGTGTGGCTCCTGGTGGGGCCTGCAGAGCATGGGAGGCATTGGAAAGGGGCAGATTGAGAGGTTTTTTTGCCCCCAGTTCCACAGCAGGTGAGATGCTGCATGCCATTGAGTGGGTGCCAAAGTGTGCAGGAAGATGTGATTAAAGAGGAGATAGGCAGTGATGGTGTCATGTCATGGGGCTGCAGGTTTAAAAGGACAGAGAAGCAATGCTAACGTTATTCTCTCTTCATAACTAATCATGCTTGAATTCCCTGAGCTAAGTTAAAAACTTCCTAGTTTGCACTTTCATTTGCAGTTTTGCAAATGCGATATGTCAGGTTGAATGTACATGACTCGTGCTAGGTGTGTATAATGCCACGTGGTGGTAGCTGTCTGTATTAAAGATACCTTGTTCAATTTAGGATGTCTACCTTTCTTGTGAACCCTTTCTCTAACACAGCTTTATTATATTTGTTCACTGCAGTGATCTTCGTTTGATTGCACCAAAGGGAAGAAAACGCAGGACTACCGAGAAGATTGACAGCTAGTTTGGACAAAGATTCAATATTTTACATCACTATCTAGTAAATTACTTGAGTATGTATTGAATTCCCAGACAGGAATCAGCAAAACAGCTTTTTGCATGATAACAATGGATGAGGAGAGTCTGGAAACAGCAATTCAAACCTATAAAGCACAATTGCAGCAAGTGGAGCTGGCTTTAGGGGCGGGATCGGATCCATCACAGCAATCTGATTTGATCCAACTGCAGGAGGATTTGAAACAATTGATAGAACTGACTGAATCCAGCCTAGTGTCAGTGAAAAAGAGTAAACTACTGGCCACTTTAGACACAGATGCACCCTCCATTTCTCCATCAGGTCACCTAAAACAGGACAGTAATTCAGGCAGGTCCTGCAATGATGAGGAGTATGCTGCTTTTAAGGAAGCTATTGCTGAACTCAAGCCATTGAGTACTAAAGACGAGGCCACTCCAAAGGAAGATGGAGAGGCTGATGGGGAAAATGAATCAAAGTACAGTGAAGAGGAGGAAGCATCTGAGGAAGAGGAGGAGGAAGTGAGTGGGATGAAGGTTAAAGCCCC
>NW_020705135.1:0-1084 GCF_002925995.2 Terrapene triunguis
GGTTTGGTTTTAAGGAAACCCCCGAATTTACCAAACCTAATCAACAAGGAGTTGGAAAATCCTGTATTTAAATGGGAACCTCCAGCTGCCTGTGTCAGGATCCAAATACCCCATACAGAGCTGGGAACTGGGGAGTGATACAGGCTAGGAGCAAACATGAAATCATCCCGTGCAATTTGACTGTCCAAAGTATATGGCGTGCCCACAGCAAACAACCAACAATGGTGCCAAGTAAGGTCTTGACCCTGCAAGGGGCTCTGTTCTGTGCCCATCTGGAGCCCTATTAAAGTCACTTTGAGCAGCACCAGTGCAGAGGTCCTGCCTTAGTCTTAACGGTCATTTCAGTATTAAGAATCTGGTATGTTGTCACTAACCCAGGCAGTTAAATGCTGTTTCTAAATGCGTGTAGGGTTTTCACCCTACAATGACAGCACGATTGAAGGAGCCAAACTTAAAAATCGTGCCTCTGCCTAAATGTGTTTTTACCAGTATAAATATAAGTAACACATAAGGGTCCTATAACCGAAAGCGATTAGAAAGAAGAAATGTTTTATTTTCAGTTTTGTTTTGTGCATTCAACAGCACATAATATACAGCAGGAGTAGGCAACCAATGGCACGTGTGCCAAAGCCGGCACGCGAGCTGATTTTCAGTGGCACTCACACTGCCCGGGTCCTGGCCACCGGTCCGGGGGGCTCTGCATTTTAATTTAATTTTAAATGAAGCTTCTTAAACATTTTAAAAACCTTATTTGCTTTACATACAACAATAGTTTAGTTATATATTATAGACTTCTAGAAAGAGACCTTCTAATAACGTTAAAATGTATGACTGGCACGCGAAACCTTCAATCAGAGTGAATCAATGAAGACTCGGCACAGCACTTCTGAAAGGTTGCCGACCCCTGGTCTACAGTCAGACTTACTGTTTTCTCCATGGAGAGAGAACTTTAAAAAAAAGTGTTGTAAAACTACCACATTAGGCAGGGGGAATTGGCAAGTGCAGCACCAGAAACGGCTTTTACTTCACTTTTTAAAGCTGGCTGAATTTCATGTTGGTGTCCCTTTAGCCAGGGTATAAAACT
>NW_020705136.1:0-1132 GCF_002925995.2 Terrapene triunguis
GGTTTGGTTTTAAGGAAACCCCCGAATTTACCAAACCTAATCAACAAAGAGTTGGAAAATCCTGTATTTAAATGGGAACCTCCAGCTGCCTGTGTCAGGATCCAAATACCCCATACAGAGCTGGGAACTGGGGAGTGATACAGGCTAGGAGCAAACATGAAATCATCCCGTGCAGTTTGACAGTCCAAAGTATATGGCGTGCCCACAGCAAACAACCAACAATGGTGCCAAGTAAGGTCTTGACCCTGCAAGGGGCTCTGCTCTGTGCCCATCTGGAGCCCTATTAAAGTCACTTTGAGCTGCACCAGTGCAGAGGTCCTGCCTTAGTCTTAACGGTCATTTCAGTATTAAGAATCTGATATGTTGTCACTAACCCAGGCAGTTAAATGCTGTTTCTAAATGCGTGTAGGGTTTTCACCCTACAATGACAGCACGATTGAAGGAGCCAAACTTAAAAATCGTGCCTCTGCCTAAATGTGTTTTTACCAGTATAAATATAAGTAACACATAAGGATCCTATAACCGAAAGAGATTAGAAAGAAGAAATGTTTTATTTTCAGTTTTGTTTTGTGCATTCAACAGCACATAATATACAGCAGGGGTAGGCAACCAATGGCACGAGTGCCAAAGCCGGCACGCGAGCTGATTTTCAGTGGCACTCACACTGCCCGAGTCCTGGCCACCGGTCCGGGGGGCTCTGCATTTTAATTTAATTTTAAATGAAGCTTCTTAAACATTTTAAAAACCTTATTTGCTTTACATACAACAATAGTTTAGTTCTATATTATAGACTTCTAGAAAGAGACCTTCTAAAAACGTTAAAATGTATGACCGGCACGCGAAACCTTGAATCAGAGTGAATCAATGAAGACTCGGCACCGCACTTCTGAAAGGTTGCCGACCCCTGGTCTACAGTCAGACTTACTGTTTTCTCCATGGAGAGAGAACTTTAAAAAAAAGTGTTGTAAAACTACCACATTAGGCAGGGGGAATTGGCAAGTGCAGCAGCAGAAACTGCTTTTACTTCACTTTTTAAAGCTGGCTGGATTTCATGTTGGTGTCCCTTTAGCCAGGGTATAAAACTAGGTGAGATTTCGGTGTTGTGTTAATTTGAAATGGAAGAAAGTACCTT